>NC_090207.1:22348152-22648152 GCF_033026475.1 Channa argus
TATTTATTATCATATATTTTACATAACTTACATATGCACTGACAGTTGCTTTTCTCTTGCATTTTTCCGTTATCATTGGAATATCATATACTGTAAAGTATGGGTCTGGGTATGCCAGGCAGACATTATAAATGTAATAATTACAGAATGACCTTGGGTGCCTTTTGTATCCTGAGACTGTCTATTAGAAGAATAATGTAATGCGTCTCTAATGGCTACCCCCGTACTCTAACAAGTCTGAGCCCACACACACCACTACCCACCACACATTAATTAACAGGCTGTTAGAACTGGAGGGCATTGTTGTGGGGTGGGGGTGGGGGTGGGGGGACTCTCAAGCTGTGTGCACCATTAAAAGTGAGTACTTGTTCTTCTAAGCTCTACTCAACAATGACACAAGAGGTATCTTATATTACCACAACCATGGCAAAAGGAAGTGTCTCCTTCACACCACATTTTTAATTTAAAGATCAAGAGCCCTTCTTAGACTTATCCTTATGTGGTGAAGTATTGATCACACAAAGTCGGTATAGCATGACTATACACTATACATTCCTCAGAAAATAACTTTCTTTGTAGTGAGGCCCCCACCCACATCCAATTATTACTGGTGGTTCAGAGGTAGCTAAGGAAAGGAAGGGCATTCATCTGCCTAAGAATTAAAAACTAGACCCTGGAGTCACTCCGGGGATCCGTCATCTTTGATAAAGTCATTTATTGCAGCAGCAGCGGTGTGTTACTATAAACAACCACCCTTCACTGTTTTGTGGTTAGACACGTGTTTCTGATTTGAATTCCTCTCTTTTTTTAATATAATTCCACCTTGTTGTTGCCTCCTCAGCCAATCAGCTCGCGAAACCAAGGCAGCATCCCACGTACTGCAGACGGTATGGAGTTATAAGGAGCTAAGGAACGCCTTGACTAAGGACGGCTGGAACAAGAGCCATTTCCAGGTGCAGAGCATGTGCATGCGGAGTATTAATTCTGTTTTACGAGCTACTACAGCACTAACTCAAGTTCAATCTTTATATTCAGTCAATACGGACACATGAAAAATTTGAAAATATTTTTTCAGGTAGCCTGAAAAAGTAAACAAAACAATCTATTCGATCTTAACCCGATGTTAAGATAAAACCATACATTTTCTGTGTGTCACGCTGTACATCTTTGTCCTGTGTTGATGCTGTGTTCACATGCTACTTGTGGTGTCTCTTCTCTCAGCCCACAGTGACGGTCACACCTAAAGCAACCAAGAACGGCAAGCCAGGTTACGATGACACCACTTTACCCCTGATGGAGAAGAACCAAGGTCTGTTTAAAGTGTGTGTGTGCCTAGGATTGTTGCTTTTGTCACCTGCTTAAAGGACTAGTGGCCATAAAATGTTATGATTTATTTTACTACACACCAAATATTTGTAAAGCATATGACTGGCAAAAGTATAGATTCGTGATACTGTAAGCAAATTTACAAGAAAACTTATCATTGAATCCCCGTTTAAGTGTCCTTAAAGCAGGTTTAAACACAATACTAACAGTTACTGAAAATAAGCATTTTGCCCAGTGCATATCCACTTGCTGACGACATGTGTTTTTCTCATGGCTGTATCGAAGCACCATGCTTGCCACATCACTGCTGTCATCCCCTGTGTGGTGAAGCTGTGGTGTTTTATGTTGCAAAAATGGCATCCATAGGGATGAAAAATAAAGCTCATTAAGTGGAGCTGGAACTTTGAACATCATATTGCTGCCGTTAAAGCAAAACTCAACAAAAGTAGGAAAAGAAAGAAATTCATTTGAACTGATTTCTTTTTTTCACCAACGGTTTTAAATTGATGTAATGAGGTCAGGAAATAATGGAAAGTCCTCCACCCTTAAGAAAGGTGTAGTCAAAAAGCTGGGTTTTATCACTTTAAATAACAGCAGCAGTATATGCGGGGGAGGAAGAAGAGCTTGTGCTGTATATTGGCCCAACAACAAACATCTCTTTGACAGAGGAGTCGACAGCATAGCAGCAGTTTGAGATCCTAAATCTTTGGCCTTCTGCCCCCTTTTTTGCATCCATCCATGCACATTAATCATGGTGCTCATGCCTGCCCACTCTCAGTTTGCATTATTCAACCACTGGCCGAGAACCATTACCCTGAAAAGCAGCAGTGTTTTGGCTCAGTGACTCAGTTTGTTTGTGTGCTGCTCTTATACACATAGTATATGAATGCTTTTCAGGCACCAGGAAATGTGGCAGTGGTGATATGATACCTATGGATGAGCTGGGTCCAGGTAAGAGCCAGACTGCATGATCTTCCTTAGCCAAAGAAGATGCTAGCTATCCTCAAATCTCTCTCTCCATTGTCCACCACTGTTTTGATTCTGCATCTTTTCCACATTTTTTAACCGTTGCAGAGATGGGTTTTTTTTTTAATATTAGAGAACTGAAACCAATGAACACTTTGTGTGGTGTATGGAGTCTGGTGGCTTTGGACTGAGCCTCAGACATGACACTCTTTGATGCGATATGCAAGACCCCTCTCTTGACAAGATGTTTGTAGAAAGCTGGGCCTTCATTACAATCTCAACAACCAAAGATGTGGGTGGTTCTCCACTTAAACAACAAGAAATACACTTTTGGTATATTTTTTGATAGATTTCCTCTGCTGGGCTTCCACTGAGTAAAGAAAGCTGCCGTTATAGAAATATACAGCTGCGACTTTGACATTCTAACTTTTTTTAAATTCATGAATGAATTTTGTAACTCTTCAAGGTGAATAATTGTTTTGCCTTAAAGAAGTAACTTTTTAATGGTAATAGGTTTTTTTCACCCTCATGCCCAATGTTACTCTCTTAGGGTGTGTTGTGCTGGTTTAGTTCCAAGCCTCTGCATTTATCAAGCCTCTAAAAGTCCCTCTTAGGAATTGAGCTGAATGTGAAACTAGGCCTGAAAACACTCTGACCTTAAAGTAGGACCCACAACTTTCTACATTTACTTTTAGCCAGAAGGATCCCTAGAAGCTATGGCTGTTTTACAATATGCATCGTGACATATTGTAGTTTCGACTAGTTTTCAACTTGCTTCCTTCAGGGGTTGCATATGAATGGTGTTAAACTTTCCTCTGCCTCAAATATCTCTCTCTGTTTCTAATGATTTGGATAAGTTTTGGATGATATTTTTAAATTGGGAAGGCAGAGGCCAGTTTTATTCCATTCAACCTAGCTAGTTGAAAAATCTGTACTATTGCCCTAAGTTGTAAAATTTTAATTGCAAATAATATCCCAAAAAAAAAAGAAAACAGGTAAGCCAGAAGATATTAACTTTTAATTTAGTCTATTCTGGGCAACTGTAGAAACATGGTGAAAGGGAACCCTCTCCCTGTTTCAATCAATTGTTTCCATAAATCATTCAAGTAAAACAAAATGTGATTCTTATTTTCAGGTACATACTCCTAAAAACACAATTATGAATACTATAATATATTTTTAAATCTCATACACTGCACCTTTAAACAAAAAATTATAATGCAATTTAGAAAAAACATTTAACTTAGCTGCATGACCTTTTCTAGTGGGCCCCATCCAAAAAACAGTTTTACAATGCTAATGTTTATTTCATCTTGCATTTACTGTCAACTATAACTCAAGGATGATATATTCATAGCCTCAATCTCTTTGTATTAATGTCACCCTATGAACTGTAATAACATGAACTTATCACTATAGCTGCACTTTAGATAATTCTAATGAATAAATGAATACATAAACAGTTAACCCTGTGTTTTGTATCAATGCACTTCAAAAAGTTATTGAATTTGGGAATTATCTGAGGAAGGGTAAGAATGATCATAGTACTGGTAGAACTGTTGGTTGTGAGAGACGCAAATCGTGCCTTCAACATATGTATTGGTACTGTATGTCCTAAAAATCTTATTGTCATCGAGGAAATGTCTCCGTCTAAAAGTCTCCTTTTGGTGACCCCTAACAGGTTCTGAAATTCATGCAGCTATGACTCAACTTGCTTAAGAAGGCTGATAAAATTCTGAAATTCCTGATCATTACTGTAGAAGCAAACACAATGTGCATCACTGTGAGAGGTTTTGGTCGGTGGGAGATGAGACACTTGATAAATACTGGCTTTAAGCCAGAATATGTAAGAGTGCATTTTAATAACAGCTATGAGCACAGGGTCACTTGCAAGTATTTTGAGTGGTAAATAACATGAGTTCCAGGGACTTCAGACAAGCTTAAACTAAGAATCTGAAGGCAAATTTAGCCTACTTTTCTGTGACTAATGTCTTTTGTGGCACTTTCATGAATGTTAATGTGCAGAAACCTTTTGGTTATTCAACACACGTTAAAACAACACTACATGTGTGAATGATATGTCAAGGCCTAAGTCAAGGATGGACTGTAATTAGCTGACCCTTATTCTCTGGTTTCATTAGATGGTTACTCCACCATTGACCAGCGGGACAAGGACTGCAAATACAAGACAGGAGATGGCTCAGTAGACCTGACAGAACGGGAGCCATTAAAGGTATGGACTGACCTCTTTTGATCTCCCGGGGGACCAGGGCAAAGATGATGAAATAATGATGTTTCATTGTAATATTATCTTATGTCCTCGCCCTCTGTGTCTCTCTCTTCATGTTTTCTGTGGTGGTCCTCATTAAGGGCTTTTTATCCTTTTGGTTCTTTAAAGAGGCTGGAGGTTGTCATTCTCTCTTTATGTTGCCTGCCACAGCTCTGTGCCGTGAACAGTCTCAGATCTGTGAGCCACCAGTTAATTCAGCGTAAGCTTTACAGCGTGTGTAAAGTAATTAATCTGAGACTGATTAAAAGAACTGCCAACAAGCCCTCTTTGTAGAGACGACCCTTTGCCTTGACAATGAACAGACTGCTGAATTATCAAGTGGTCGTCTGCTGATTAAACAGCTATTTCATGCAGCAGTTTGTTTATTGTTGAGCTTATTGGCAGTCCAACCTCAAAGAGGAGTCACAGGATAATGGTCTCAGAGGATGTGTGAACCGGGTCAGACGAATCTCACGTCCTTTGTTTAGTTAGTCTCTCTGATACTTAAAGATAAATTTGCTTTGAATTAAACTGCAATATGAGTGTTAGCTGTGTAAAATGTGTGTGACATCTGTTCAGCATATGTCAGGTTTATGGTCACATATCTGCTTCATTATGAAGGTTAAAATCATAGAAGAAATTCAGAGGTAACGTCAGCTTTTATTATTATTTTTTTTAATAAAGATCACAACACCGTAGTTAGACATTAGGAATTTTTCTAACATCCAGGTGATAATTTAAGTTGATTAAAATAGAAGGGCAGTTTCATAGAGCAGAAAAAGTTGGGGCAGTGGGTCGTCTACTAATTACAGGGTCAGAAGTGTGTATCCTGGTTCCTTCCGTTCATCTTGAAGTAGATCTGCACTTTGCACCAGCGGTCGAGAAAGTAGATTAAAATGAAAATAAAAGTGGAAAATTAGGTTGTTTTAATTGACTCTCCGTAACCTTTTTGAACAGTTCCTGCTAATGTAGCATACCAATAGTGCAAACACAACAGCAGCCAAACACTACTACCTACTTTAGGATAATGTTGCTACTGGTCATAAAACAGAGCAAGTGGCAGTAAAACCCCTGTGTTTACTCAACTGAACCAGAGTGTTCATAACAGCTTGCAAAGTTACTTTTAATAATAGTTAATAATAAAGTGAGACTAACAATAGTCTCACTTTAAAGTTTAAAATTGGGACAAAAGTTAGCTGTGTTTTTTATCCATGTGGCCAGTAATGTAAAAACATTTGACAGAGGACACTAGGACATTGTCCACAAACAATTTAGTTGACTCTTTCAAAAATGATTTTTTAACGCTGCTATTTTATATTGATGCTGCTACAGTCATTAGATTTGTTTAAAGGGCCAATTAGCATCGGGCTGAGTGCAGTCATTCGCTGCATTCAGTTGGAGCTAAAGAGCAAGATACTGTACCAGAGCCAAGTCCGAAGCCACACACCGGAGTAATCACAGCAGCAATGAGCTTTTCTTCACAGTGTACAGGCCTTCTAACTTTACTCCAAGCTGTCTTCTAAGTCTGTCGTCTGCACTTGCCAGAGGGCTAGTGACCACTTTGAATGTAACTTGCTTCTTGAAACTGCTCTCTCCCTATTTCATGCATGTTTTGGTATTCTTTTGTACTCACCCTGACTTCTTTCCAAGCTGTCCAACCAGGGAACTAACAAAGCCTTCTCTGATTTAAGATGCATGTACATTTGTCAAATGTATTGACCTCTTTATGTTTTGCTTATTTTTTTTTTTTAAACCTGTCCTGCTGTGGCCACAGAATGACACAAATAGGAAACACTATATCAGGAGTAACAGGCCTGCGGTCAGTCTGGTGGACGTTTGTGACGTTAAGCCCCAGCCTGTTGACTCCTGGGTCTAAATGCATGCATGGTAGGTCATAAACAACAATAACAGCCTTCAACGTTTGGGTCAGATTTTAGCATCCTGTTCATTCCCATTTTTTTGTTTCTGCTCTTTTCCTTTCACTCTCATACTGTACCATGTTATACCTGCTTTCATTGTGCACCCAGAGCAGTTAGCTGGAGAACTTACCTTGGTCTTTTCAATGAAACGTCCATCTTTAAAGGAAATGTATCCACAGTTAAAAAGAGTAGCCAAACGATTATAACCTTCTCTTAATATAATGCACACCTGTACGAAACACAAAATTATCACCTTTCTTACAGTTTGGGCTTAAAATCTGAGAAATTATCAACTATTAATTGCGTAATTCATAGCAGAGGTGCTGTGTTGAATCGCATTAAATTGTATAGGTGTGCCAAATATTGTGGCTGATGGGTGTAAATGTGCCAGCACTATCAATGTAACTTGAAAAATTTGTTGTTTAAGACATGAAAACAGTAACAAAGGTGGGCAAGGCTTAGTGAACGACAGTTAATATTCAAATATTCCTTGATAGATCCCATAATTCTTTTACCACTGCATCGTCCAACTTTTGCTCCTGAGGGTAATCAACATGGTGGGGGAAAAATCTGTAACTTCTCTGTGTACTACACAGATAAAGTAGAGAGTCTTTGGTCTGTGTTTACAATTCAGCACCACCTGTCTGACTGAAATGTATGCTTAGCTTCACTCAGCACTTCCTCTGACAACGTTTGCTAAAATTGGTGGCACATGATGAAGGGAAATCATTCTAGTGCACTCCAGATGGATCCTCCAGGGATGTGGTTATACCTTTAATGAAAAGCAGTACTGAGAAAGAAAATGATATGCACACAACACACACACACACACCTACAGTACAGCCTTCACAGATTACTTACTGGGTCGAGCAAGATGCCTCCAGATGAAAATAAATTATGCAAACTGATAAATTGACGATAGAAGCCAACACATTAAATGCGCACATACACACACACACAAATTCACACATTGTCAGATCACATAAAATATGTCAAAGGCACAGTCATAATAGCAGGTCAGGTCACGTGAATTCATATTACACATTTTACATATTGATGAGTAAAATCTATCAGAAAGGTTTTGTTTAAATGAAAATATCTCAATCAGTAATATAGTCAAATCTATATTAGTGGTTGCGTCTTGCTTTGAATTTACGCATTGACCTGCCAATTAATAGCCCGCTGAATTCTGTTTGCAAAGCTCTAAGCTGATCTTACTGAGTTTCAATAGTTGCCATAGTTTGTCAGAAGCATTTTTAACTCTTCCCGCCTCCTCCTCACCACTGTTGTCCTCTCCTGTGCCAGCGGCTTTTTGTCAGATCTCACTGCTTTGCTCATTATCATCTTCTTATCTCATCTTTGTCAGCAGCCATCCGTTCAGTACTTTCATCCTCATCTATTGAATTATGACAGGACATACATCACATGATGACTATTTAAAGATAAAGTGCTATGATCTCTGGTATTCATTTTAATTTTACCACTGTAATAAAAAGCAGCTACAGGCAATAATAACATGAACAATCAGGTAAGTAATTTTATATTAATTTAGCACATGGAGGATTTCATCCAGAACATAAACCATCTGTTTTGCTCGCTCTTGCCTACATTGCCATCTGGACTGACATGATTGAAGCATTTGTTCACAGTGATGTGATTCCTTCCGTCTTTGTATAGTTGCTTTACATCCATAATGTTAAAAAAAAAATTCCTCCTCTAAAAAAATTAAATAAATTATGTTATAAATTATGAGTATTGACTCAATATATTTTCTAACTTTTTTCTTTCTTGTCTCTGTACTTCAGGCTTAAGATGATGACAGTGCCCACCCCCACCCCCACCCCACCCCCCAGCTAGAGGAGGATCTTTCATACCACCACTGCCATTTCACACAGCTCAAGTTTGGAGTTGGACTTTGTACAGAAAAGATGATTATAAAAAAATTATGATTACAGCAGCCAGCATTCTCATGCTTTTCAGAAATAAAAAAAAATAAATAAAAAGTGACTACTCCTACTACTTTCCCATATTTACATTCCCACAGGACATCATGTGAATTTTGCAGTGTTGACACTTGTTGAGCTCTACCAATGAAAAGGAACGGACAGAGGCCGGTGCTGGTGAAGGTATGGACATGCAGAAAAAAGAAAGTGAAGGAAGTGGATGGAAAAGGAATGTGCGTTGGAAAGAAACAGAAGAAACGTTAGAAGGGTTTTTTTAATTTCATTTTTCACACCTGGAAGAGAATCTTTTATCAACCTTTGATATTTTGATGTAAAAAGATTTGGACTCGCGTATTCCAAGGTCACTGAATGTATGTTTTTGGTTTGATGGGATGGACACAAGAAAGGAAGAGTAACGTGAGAGAAACCGAGCCTGAGAGAAGCTGTAGCATAGGGGATAATAATGTGCTCCCAGCATCCTGCTCTTGTAGACTTAATCCAATCCATTTGGTTCACTGTGTATAAAAAAAAAAAGAAGTGCACTGAGATGATTTGAAGTCAAATGTTAACAGGTGATTGATCTCCATTTTATAAAGTCTGGAATCTGCAAGTCGTGGTCTAGGGAATGGAAAGTGACATAGTTTGTACATCTGATGGAGTTGGAGTTTCTTTTCACTCGGAAATACAACTGTAAGCTAAAATGGAAACATACAAAAGCATTAGAGACTTTGTTTCATCATTGTCAACATGAGTAAGCCAAGTGGCATGTTGACCTTGACCCACAGAGCTGTGGTTACAGTCAGGTTGTATTGTGAAGCAGTTCCTTGAGTGCTCTGATTGGTTGCTCTTTGACAAGGACGTTTATTAAAGAGGATGTAAGGCATATTTGTTTATAAAAGACTCGTGCTTTTGAAAAAAAAGAGAGGCAGAAAAGTGTTCTCTTGTTAAAAGGATAGATCTAAAAGCATTTTTATTTTTGTTGGGTTTTATATAAATGTATATTAGGGTTAAAAGGAAAAAAATGGAAAAATGAAGGAAAACAAAAAAAAATGACTTTTTAGTTGTATAATAATATCCCATTGTTTGGAAAGCACATCTCATTTGATAAAGGCTCACCATATTTGTAAGCAAGAAATAACCACGTAACTTAAATGTGTGTTAAATAGTGTCTAGTTACGCCGATGATCATCTATTTATATTTTGTATTTGTCAAAAAAAGAAGTTACAGAGAAATGTTTATCTGCGGTGTTCTTTCTAAAGGCGATCAGTACATGTTGTCCAGCTGCCCCTGTATCTTTTGAACTAGCACTGAAGAGGTCAGACAGAGGGAAAGGGTTAGACGGGGGGGTTGCGGGGTTAGCAAAAGGCCGTGTCCACACTGAAAGAGTAGCATGTTGTGAGACTAATGTTTGTGTCTACACCTGCCATACGTTCACTCCAGAAATGGGAGTAATTCATTTATGAGCACAGAGAGGAGTAAGGACGAGGTTCCAAGAAAACTACCATTTAACTGTCCAGCCAAACATTCATAGTGTTACCAGAGGGTAAGCTATGTTTAATTATAAAAAAGTTTCAAAACATGCACAACATACTGTAAGCTGTTGTAGTTGTAGCATTAATGGAAGAGAAGATAATTTGTTTCAAATGTGTTTACTTGAAGTATTCATTTATTTTCTACAGAAAAAGGTGTTTGAGTGTAGACTTTCAAACAAATAGATACATGAGGGATGTAAAAATTACCTTGTGGGTTGTGTTGACATGTAGTACAAGTGACGCAGAACATGTGGCCACATGTGCACAGTGTAGAAAAGCTGACTTTTGGACACTTTTGGTCTAGACACGGCTTAAGTCCCTTCGTTTCTCTCCCCTCACCCAAACATTTAGGGTTCAACCTTGATCCCTCATTCCCTGCTGCATAAATATTCTGTTGTGAGCATGATGAAAATCTGTACAGATGTTCATATGTTATTCTTTCCAAGTGCCAGTTTTTTGTGTGTGTGTCATTTGGATATGAACTAACTAATTCAGTCATGTGCAGGATGACTGTACATGGAAAAATGTGGATGTTCAACAAAAACAAAAGAATCATACTGTACAAAAAACAAACCTTCAAGTTTTGTCATATAGTATATATTTTTACAATGTTATAGGGTAAGCAATTCAAGGTGTAGTAAAGCTGAGGGAGACACAATCATCATATTGCCATTTTTCTCTTCCTTGATGAGACTGTGCTGAAAATCCACTGGTAGAGTCTCCTTTCTAGCTTGAATAGGAGAGACAAAGAGGAGCTGGTTTCACTCATGCATCATCAAGGTGAACGGCATGTGCCTGCATTGAATTCTGATTTTTCTTTGTGATGTGACTTTATAAAGCTTGCATATTTTACACAGTGTTTACAAAGATGTACGTTGTGGTAAAAATCAATAAACTACAAAAACCCTACTGTATAAAATTTAATTTTAGAGGAAAAAAAAAACTAAAACAAAATACCCAGCATCCCTTATGTGTGTCCTCAGAAGTGTGTACTTTCATTGGACAATACTGAACCCTTGCAGCAAAGACCCATACGACTGTCTATTTCCGACTGCACTTATGCAGCACGACAACCAAAGGATCTGAAGGTGTACATGCATTCATAAAAGGGGATTTGGGTTTTGTGGATGTGCAACAAATTGTACATTAACAGTATGAAGAGCCAAGCAACTGTGCTGAAAAATAGATGCAGGACACAGACACACATCGAATCAAACAGACCTACCTTTGTAGATAAAACTTTCAAAATAAAATAACTGTACTACTCAGTAGCAGATGTGTTTGTACCTATCATGTGCCTTAACCTTTTCCATGGTAGATAAAGATACACGTTTTATACAACTTTATTCCTCCCTTTCAACTGCCATCCCTCTTCTTTCCCTCCTGTCGTTTCCCCTCTCCCTCCTTTTCTCCTCCCTCCCTTTTTCATAGACTCATCTCACCACTCATTCACTCTGACATTCTACCCCATCCCCCTCCACCCCGCCCTAATCCCCAAACCCCAAATCCAAGTAGTTTAGACTGTTGGTCGGTTTCTGCCTTGTATTACATTGTATTATAAACTTTAAAAATTTAGATTCATTCAAAAATTGGTTTTGATTTCCTAGAGAAGTAAAGTTGTTAATGCTTTCGTAGCGAGCAGAAGTGATGCCACAGTGACAGAATGTATTATGTTAATTTTACTAATACCCAGAGGCAAATATTACGCTTGTTAAACATAATGGACAAAATACTGGTTTGTAGAGTATAAATTTGGTGTGTTTTCAATAAATCATGCCTGGAAAGAAGCTGTTGCCCATCCCTGTGTCTTATTTTGTATTATGTTGTTAATTTCCAGTTAGATTCGAGGTCTAAAGTTAGGATAGCAGCTGCTAGAGGCTAAAATGCTTGTTACAGTCCACCCAGGAATATTCAGTACACTGGAGCTAACCTAAGAACAACAACTGTCTAAATGCTGAGACAGCTTTTTAACTACATTACCTCGTTTGGTGCATTGCCTTCATATAGTTAACTTGTAGTAAATGAAAAAATGTGAAACTGCAAATGTTAAAATGATTTTCATCTATGCTTACTTTATGCATAATGCAGACATAAATAATGCATTAAATCTTGGGATTGGTACATTATATTTATGAGATGTGTTTTCAGTAAGACCTATATATTTTTAATAAGTACATTTTGTGGAATAATATTTCAGAAAAAGTGTTTACCAAACTTAAAGTACAAGAGTATAAATACACCAAAAAGTAAACAATGTATTGTATGTATATTATTAACAGTGTGGAATGTGATGCTTTTGACAGGATGTTCCGATGTATTGAAGAAACTCTAGAAGTTGTAAATTATGACAAAGAAATGAAATCATGAATCAATTTTATTGCCCAAGTATGAAAACACATACAAGGAATTTGCTTGTGGTTGTTGGTATCTCTCTAGGAAATTGTAAAACAGACACTTTCCATTGTATGAGGTCAGCTGTTATATGTACAAGTCATGGAGAGTGGGCAGGCGGGCACTTACTGTATGGTTCTTTCTTCAGTTCTTGTTGCCTGTCTCTGTCTTTTCTTCTCCTGTTTGGTGGTTGGACCTGGATTAGCACCTCGTGCTGTAGGCTGGTCTTCCTTTGCTGCCACAGGAAGAACATCCTCTGTTGAGCTTTTGTGTGGATAGACTGGATATTATTCTCCCACCTCAAGTTTACTGAGATAGTGGAGCCCAGGAACTCAAACGGATCCACAGACCCTATTATTACACAGGGCTACTTGTGAAATCTTCTGTCTTCTCCATAGTCTTGCAGACCCAGCTAAAATCTACAAATCCATCCGTCTCAAGGCAGTCAAGGTGTTTCAGGATGTTATGCATTGTTAACTGCATCATATGCTGACCTGATTGCCCTGTAGTCAAACTGCAGGGGGTCAAGCAGGGACGCTATGATGTCTTACAGGAAGTTCAAAAGATTTGGTGACCACAGATATCAGAGGGTAGTAGTCTTTCTGGAATTATGATTGAATTTTTAAAGGTGGAGGGGTCTTTACACAGCTCTAGTGATCTGTTGAAGATTTGGAAGAAGACTGGGACCAGGTGGTCAGCACAGGCGTTCAGAGAGGAGGAACTGAATTTATCTGTTTATGGACATCCTGCTTTTCTGTCTGTCTGGACTAGTCAGCTTACTTCCTCTTCGCATATCCTGAGTGTCTGAAAAGCGGGCTGGTAGGGTCAATACAGTCTGGGTGTCTTGGAGGGAGTGCTTTGTGTGTCTTGAAGTAGATTTAGGGGCATGGATACAGGTCTGGTTGTGGTGATCACTTAGGGCAGTGGAGGGGTGGGAAGTTTGGTCTTTCAAACCTGCAATAAAACTTATGTAGACTCTGCAAGTTCTTTGTTCTCAGCAGGTGGGAAAAGCCTCTTGTAATTTGTAATGCCCCGCAAGGCTCTGTGGCTGTGGCATCCTGGCAAAAAAAAAAAAAAGACTTTCAGATATTAGTGTAGTTTCTCTTGGCCATCTTTATCTCCTTCATCAGTGAACTTCTTGCCTGCCTGTACAGGAGTCTATCCCCACTTCTATTGGCTTCCCCTTTGGTCTATAAAGGTTTTCTAAGTTTAGCTGTAAATCAGGGCTTGTTGTTGCCGGATGTGTGACAGCTCATGGTTGGCTCACAAAAACTGACATGATGTCACAGTGTCAGTCACTTCAGGTTTTCAGCTGCAGCTTCAAACTCACTTCATTCTGTGCAGTATAAAAAAGTACCTGGGAACCAAAGTTAAAACTATAACAAAGTAAATGTAGTAAGGTAAAAGTTTAATATTTTCCTCAGAGTTGTCTTAACCAAAAGAAGCCTAAAATGAAAAGACTCCAGTAAAGGTTGCACAAAATTATACTTAAGTACCACCCCTGATTCTTATCTTCAAATGGTAATTTATAATAATACACTTTATAATAATTATAATTCGACTCTATGTTTTTAAATCTTTTTTGTTTGTTTATTTGTTTAGAATTTTTTTCACTTCTTTCCTCAAATATGTTTAGGCCTCTCTGTCGCCCTCTGGAGGCCCCACAGTGGCCATCAGGGGCCATAGGGTATTGAGAGTTGGTAAGAAACAAAGTTTATTTATTCAAGTACTGCACTTAAAACATACTTTACTACAAAGTATTTACATTTTGGTTACTTTTACCTTCACTCCATTAAATTTATTTACAGCTCTAGTAACTAGTTGTCTATGTAGATTCTTAATGCAAAACCTAATAAACTAATTTATTATGATTAATTATTATGGATTTTCCACAAATCAGTTAAAACCTGCTCAAACATCGCCTGGTGTATCGTCTTTTTTCCTGTGTCGTTTTAGTTGTTGAGTAAAGAGACTGAAGCTGTGTATCTGTTCGGACCTCTGCTTTTCTCTTCAGGCAGTTCTTTAGTCACCACATACCCAACCGGGGTCCTTGCATAATAACAACATGGCTGCATTCTGTAGGGGTAGACACCGGTGGAAAAGGACAAATTGTTTACATGTTTTAAAAAGAAATCTCACAGGTAACGTAAAATAATATGTTGATTAATTTCGTGTGCATACAGAGAAATGAAGAAAGTTAAGTATTTTTTTGGAGATGTTTCTGTCTACATACACCCAACTTAGAGAACAGCAGCTCTTGTTGACCTGCTGTTTTTTATCGCTTTAAGTACTAAGAACTTTATATATATATTTATATAATTATTACTATTAACTTCTTAACTTAGAAACTTATAAACCAGGTGTCCTCGCTCTCCCAGGCCATTTAAATGTGTGTGCTCATGTTTCTGCTTGAGTTTTGGCTGAGCTAAGTTTAAATTAACCCAGTTAAAGAGAAGCACTTTAACTGGTCTTTGACGTACTGTCAGCAAAGTTATATGTTAATGTGAGTGTGAATAAAGCGAGCTGTTGTATGTTGAAGGGACCATGACAGTCGAGTTATGCATGTAATTACACGATGCACTTCGCCTGAAGTATTCATAGTGTTAAGTGTCTTTCCAATAGGAAGGAGCTGAATAAAACTTACCTAACCTTATATTTGATGTAAATACAGCAGTAATAGTCAAGGTTTTACTAATTCACACAGTTTATTTGTTGTATTTTATTATTCTATCCTCACAAAGGGAAGTACGACTATGACCTTGTGGTGATTGGTGGTGGTTCAGGAGGCCTAGCGTGTTCCAAAGAAGGTAAGATAGTTTTATTGTTCCTTAATGTAATAATTTCTGTCGAATGACACAAAATATCCTCTCCTCACAGCGGCACAGTTGGGACAGAAAGTGGCTGTTTTGGATTATGTGGAGCCCTCTATTAAAGGTAAAATACATATTACTAAACCTTGGTGACGTTTTCCACTAACCAAAACATAGATTCAGTCATTGAAAGACATTAGAAATGTTTTTATTAAACAGGTACGAAATGGGGTCTTGGTGGTACATGTGTGAATGTTGGCTGCATTCCTAAGAAGCTCATGCATCAGGCTGCTTTACTTGGCACTGCAGTCAAAGATGCTAAGAAGTATGGCTGGCAGATCTCGGGGCCAATCTGCCATGACTGGTAGGTCTTGCCCTATTTAACATTCTGGGATTCATGATCCTACCATCTTAAATAGTTACACAGAGAACTGGTAGATCAACAGCACCATCTAGTGTTAAGATTACAATGTAAGAGTGCCATTAGTGCTCAGTTGGTAAGGCAGTCGTCCACGAACCAAAGGGTCAGTACTTCGATCCCCGGTCACAGCTATATGTCGAAGTGTCTCTGGGCAAGACACTGAACCCCTAACAGCCCATTCCCATCCCCAGCTGTGCAGTGCCGGTCCAAGCCCGGTATAAAATTGGGGAAGGTTGCATCAGGAAGGCCATCCGGCGTAAAAATAAACTGTACCAAATGAACATGCGGGCAATGATCCGCTGTGACCCTGAACTCACGGGATAAGATGAAAGGACAAAAAAAAGAGAAAACTTGCATGTGTAATTACTTTCTTCTACAGTTACAACAAGCATTTAAAAATTCAATTATGTTGTCCTTGCCACAAAGGATTTATTTTTTTTCTGAGAATAAAAAACAGTTCATAAAGAAATATAGCTGTGCTCATCAGCCAGACAGGGAATAAATCCTTTTAAAGGAAGACTTAAAATGAGCCTCAAAATTATTTATTAACAGGGCAAAAAGGATGTGCTGCTCAGTGTTGGATAGATACTTAAAATAAATTAAAATGACATGATACATACTGTATTTATATATATTTACGCTTATCAAATGTACATTGTATGTATGCTTTTTCCATACACTCTGCATGCTTACTATTATTTGCATACATATATACGTAATTATTACTTACAGGTCAATACGGTACTTAGAAAAAAGCAAAGGCACGTTTTATGTGTAAGGTCCCACAGAAACAGCTGACATCTTTTAATTAGGTTCGAAATCTCTGGTTGACAATTGGACTTTTTTATCTTTTCATTTCCCTTTATTCAACTGTGTCTATTAGTTCTAACAGCCAAGTAAATGCAGGCACATTATAAGGCATTTGTAAGAGCCTCCTCTGTCTAATTTTAATTGATCAGGAATGCAGATGTCTGATCTTTATTTTTGTGTACATTTTACAGGGGCACCATGGCAGAGGCTGTTCAAAACCACGTCAGGTCTCTGAACTGGGGTCACAGAGTTCAACTCCAGGATAAGTGAGTGACACTAGATCATCTTGCTTTTTTCAGACTCATCTTTAATTACAAGATTTTCTTACATTTTTTAATTTGATAGATAGATGTAGAACCCAGAGTCAAATTAAGTTGGGATGATGTGTAAAACATAAATAAAAACAGAATGCAATGACTTGCAAATCTGCAAATCAAAAGGTCAGTAACAATACTGGATATAAAAGCAGCATTTCAGAGTGGCAGAGCCCATCAAATGTAAAGATGGGTAGAGTTTTTACCAATCTGTGAAAAACTGCATCTAAAAATTGTGAAACAATTTCATGAAAGTCTTCCTCAACGTAAAACTGCAAAGACAAAGATCCCACCATCTACAGTAATAATATCATCAAACGATTCAGAGCATCAGGAGAAATCTCTGCGCGCAAGGGACAAGGCCGCTGGTCAAAACTGGATCCATGTGATCTTTGGGCCAGCTTGTTATCAGCAGACAGTTCAAAGGCCGGCATCTCTAATGGTGTGGGGGTGCATTATTGCTTATGGCATTGGGAGCTTACAGATCTGGAAATGAACCATAAATGCTGAAAAGCACATACAGTATACTCCCATCCAGACAATGTCTCTTTCATAGAAGGTCTCACGTACTTTAGCAAGACAATGCTAAACCACATACTGCTTCCATCAAAACAGCATGGCTTTGCAATAGAAGAGTCCGGGTGCTGATATGACCTGCCTGCAGTCCAGAGCTTTCACCAATTAAAAACATTTGGAACATTGTAAAACAAAAAATCTGGCAACAAAGACCCAGGACTGTTGAGCAGCTAGAATCCTGCATCAGACAAGAATGGGACAACATTCCTCTCTTAAAACTACAGCAACTGGTTTCCTCACTTACCAGACATTACAGACAGTTGTTAAAATAAAGAGGGGATGCTACACAATGGTAAATGTCGGCCTCTTCCAACTTTTTTGAGATGTGCTATTGCCATCAAATTTAAAATGAGCTCATATTTTCCATGAAATAATAAAATGTCTCAGTTTAAACATCTGATATGTTGTTTATGCTCTATTATGAATAAAATGAGTTAATACATTTCGCAAATCCTTACATTCTTTTTTATCTTTGTTTTGCACATCGTTCCAACTTTTTTTTAAATTGGGGTTGTATTTAGTGAACATATTGTCAAATTACTCACTATTACCTTCTTGATTATAAAGTTTCAGTTTTTTTTTAGTTTTTTTTTTTGTCCTTTCGGCTTATCCCGTGAGTTCAGGGTCGCCACAGCATATCATTGTCCGCATTTTTGATTCGGCACAGTTTTTACGCCGGATGCCCTTCCCGACACAACCCTCCCCAATATCTACTCGGCTTGGACCAGCACTGCACAGCTGGGATAGGATGGGATGGGAGGGCTGGGCTGTTAGGGGTTCAGCACCAGGACCGGGGATCGAACCACTGACCCTGTGGTCCGTGGACGACTGCCTTACCAACTGACTTTAAAGTTTCAGTAAAGATGTCCTTCAGTACAGTAATGTCCTGTAAATGTATTTTCACAGCGACACAACAGATGTTGTCCCTGTCTCTCTAACCCACTTATCACATCAATACTCCTTCCCCTTGTCCATTTTAATTTTTTTAACATACAAAGTATAATTTCCAGAAGATAATCAGTAATTACATTCATCTCATTTTCACTCCATTTTGCTTATTTTCTTGGCATAAAATTTTGCTAAGGGCTGTACATTTCTGTTGGTACACAGCTGAAGGATTGATAATCAGCGACCACATGTTGATTGAGTAACCGGCTGGAGGGCAAACAGGTGTGTGAATGTGCCCAAGCTTAACCTGAAATGTTTCCTGTCCAGTGAGATCACCTGCTTAAACTTTTAGCAAGATTAACAATTAGCCTGGATTTACAGAACAGCGGAGACGTACATTTAACCACAGTGCAAAGCAGTAATTTCACACAAGGATGTTAATTGCACATATAATAATACACGGGCACATATATTGCATGGATGTCGTATTATAAATCAATAAAAAAAGGTTTTAAACAATAATTAACATAAAATGTCCATGGTTTTAATTATACACGGGTCAAAATTATATGTGATTATTTTTAATTTAACATCCAATGTTAGATTAATAATTGTTTTGTCAAATTTTTATATTTACATGACGTGATAACATAGAATTTTATATTGGATACATTTAAAACCAAGTCAAAAACACAAGAACAGATGGCTCCAATTAATTGAAATGTTTGTATTTTCACTGCAGCAAAGTGTAAAAATTGTCAGAAAAGTTTTGCAGCATAATCCACTTCTCCACTCTGGATCTAGATTTTCAATAATTGGTAACTGCGATAGACAAAGGTGTAGCATAAAACACAGAGAACATAACCAGTTACAATCAATTTGGCAAAATTATCTTGTTTTTCAGCAGATAAAAACAGTGTAGAGAATGTGTAGAAAATTGATGTGATGAGAAGTGAATGATTTGTGTCACAGAATGCATAACAGTTATTGAATGGGATCTGATTACGGTAATTTCACAGAGCATCTGTTGTTTTCTTTTCTTGTTTTGCAGGAAGGTGAAGTATCTGAATATTAAAGGAAGTCTGGAGGATGAACACACTGTTAAAGGAGTAACTAAAGCAGGAAAAGAAGTGGGTGCTAATTTTCATTTAGACATACTGTATATGTATTCATTCAAACTGATATTGGATAGCAGTTATTTAATATTATATTCACAATACGTTTGTAGAACGTGCTTTTATGTAGCTGGTTACATATTCTATATAAAACATCTTACAGTATGTGTGTAGCTTACAGTTGTATATATTTATACTGTTTTGTAATACAATTAGTATTTTCACTCATTTATATTTTATATTTCTTCTTCTGTAATTGTAAATTTAAGTACAAAATCTTAATTCAGTCAACTTTTTTTGAATTATAATGGAAATGTAAGTTGTCTGGAGACATAGCTCAGGACAAGTTGACATATACCTATCAAGAGTGCTGTTACTTGTGTGTTTCCATCATTACTTTAATGCAGGACACTGGAGACCACTTGCTGTTATTTGACATTTCCTTGTTATTTGAAGGATATGAACAAAAGCTGTTACTTCACATTTCCCTTCACTCTCATGCAGATGGTCCTGACTGCCAGAAATATTGTGATTGCCACAGGTGGACGCCCTAAGTACCCAACAGATGTAAATATGATTGTGATTATTGTAGTATAACACACAGAATGCTAAACACTATGAAGACGACAGATTTTATAGAGCTTACTATTCCAGCTTTAATAATATGTCGATAATATGATGGTTGTGCTAATAGTTTCAACTGTTAATAAAGGTCCCTGGAGCGATGGAGCATGGCCTCACCAGTGATGACATATTCTGGTTGAAAACGTCACCTGGTAAAACGTGAGCTCCTCCATTTTCCCATTTAGTCACGTATACATCTTATATTAAACCACTACTATGCTATGTAGGACTGAAATCAAGGCTAACGCCTTTGTGCTCTCTATCCAACCAGATTATGTATTGATCATCCTGTATAACAAAATCTGCAGTAATTTGGGGGTTTTCCCAAAATTATTGCTTTTTTATTGCTTGATCCTTGATTACTATACACAGAATGCAGTACAATATGTGTGAGAGTATTGACGTCTTTCCTTTACAGTGAGCTACAAGAGAAACAGAGCCTCTAACCTCTGCAGTATTAATTCCTCACTGTGATACCTTGCTCGCTGACACGACACATCCCACTGTCACGCACTGTAATCATTCATCAGTGACATACAGTTTGTTTTTCTCCCTTCCTGTCAGCCTGTCCTCACCTCATGATTCAGGTTATCGGCGTGCATCCTGACCTTTATAGAACAAGCCCTTTAATCCAGCCATTTAGCTCCTGTCATCACCTGGTTAATTGGTCTTACCCTGATGTTTCCTCTTGGCACTACGCACATGACGTGACTAGTGGCTGTGGTATACCAAGGTTTCGGTGGTTATTTGCTTGAGGGTGAAAGATAAACGGAAAGAATTATTTTGATATTGAGACCTTATATGCGTCTAGGCAATCTGTACCTAGGGACTTTTTAATTGTATTAAATTAAATTTTTTAACACAGATTTTATTTGTTTTGGCTGATAATTAGTGCTTGTGGATTTTTTTGGCATTTAATTTCTTTTTGTTATGTTTAGAATAATTAGTTACCTCCTTCGTTTTGGTTGTAAACTGTGAGATATTGTAATAGAATAAGTGTGCTGTTAAGTATTTTGACCACTTGGTGGCAATACATATTCATTTATAGTCAACAAATTAATGTCAATGTAAACCGTTACCATTGAAGCATTATCCCATTCAGCAAAAGCACCTTTGTGTTGAAATTAGAATCATCCACTCAGTGAGCACTTGAGCTTAGGAAGTACTTTGATGTAAGAGTGTGGGGGATAGTGCCAGGTTCTACCCCCCCAGTAGGTTGTAAGGTCTTAGCTATTGGTTAGCATTAGTATTAGCCTTTTCTATAAAGGTACTTATCTACATACACTAGACAGAACTAGAGATATTGTTTTGCTGCAGAGCTGCCAGCTCTGCAGGTGATGTCTGAGGGGCTGTTGTTTGCAGTTAGGGTTGCTGTGGGAGTGGGATCAGGTGAGTGATGGGCGTCTAAAGAGCCTTAGAGCATGTGCACACTTGAATGAATGATTTGGCTCTCGGGTTTAAGTCCAAAGCTGGTTGCCATCATCATGCTAAAAGATAGTACTACGCACGACTCTGATACTGTTCGAACGATTCGCCAGGGATTGAATGAGATGCACAGTATGCAGTATGTACTGTTTGTTTGAGTAAAGTCACCCTATAAAAGTATTGGAAATTTGTTTTTGCAGTATTCTTGAGAAAATTGGAACAGCTGCCTAGAAAACAGGCTAGTGTAAAATGCAATCAAACCCACTGGGCAGAAAGAAAGGTTAGGGCAGAGGAGATGGTGATGAAAGTATGTAATTAGGCTCTTTACCTAATCTTCTTTAAGCCACCTCACAATATGTGTTAAGTGCAGCAGTGCATTACACAGGACATAGGGAAAATGGGTACTAGTGTTTTTAATGGTTAGTGTTAGTATGGACAAGGGCAGGATTTGCCGCAGGCACCCAGAGCTGTCAGAGCTGGTGAAGCAGAGCTAAAGGGAAGGAGGTCTGGGTTAAAGTGGTAACAAACAAGGTAGAAAGGGGCCTCATCCATGCGGGTGATGGGCTTCACTCAGCGGGCTGATGTGTGGACTGGAGCCCTGAACATGGCACGCCCCATCCGCAGGGATCAGCCTAAATGCAAGCAATTAGCCCTTCTCAATGCCACAGATCTCAGGGTTGGCTGAGATGTGTGATTCACCTGGACCACACACAAATAAATATACACTGACACTTCAAGTGCACACACACACAAATAGCTTTTACTGCCCCATGTTTCTACATTTTCCTCACACCTCTTCACTTCCCTCTGAGCTTATGAAGTTTTGAGTTTCATCACCTCTAATTCCAGGATTTAAAATAAACATCTCAACTTATGACTTGCTTTGTGTTTTTGAGCAGAATTGTGGTGCAAAAATGATGAATTGTATTTTAAGTTCAGCTAACTGCTTTTTCTTGTTGTGTTGTTCAGACTTGTGGTTGGAGCCAGCTGTATCCTTTTCTACCAGAGAGCTTTAAATTGAGCCACTGTGTGGTTCACTGATAATCTCTTGTGAAATGGTAAAAACAATAACCTAATAAAGAGTGACATTGGCATCAAACCTATTTGAAATTGTATTTCTGAATAACGCCTTTAAACCTCAGGATAAAATATCTTTGTTACTACATTGACCCACATCAGATAACTTTTCAGTCTGAGATGCAGTACCTATTTGGTTGAAGAACATCAATCATCACATGTTCCAGTCATAGATCAGATGCTACTGTATGTGTAAATTAAGAAAAACTGTATTTCTTAAACTAGTCTTGCTCAGATGTGGCTCTGGAATGTGCAGGGTTCCTCACAGGCATTGGCTTGGACACCACGGTCATGGTTCGCAGCATTGCCCTCCGAGGGTTTGATCAGGTATTGCTCACTGTGGTAGTTCACTCTACCTGGGTCTTATAATAGGCATTTAGGTAATGTTTGAAGCTTTATGTTCTCTTCTGTTTTGGGCAGCAAATGGCAGGTTTGGTGACAGACTACATGGAGGCTTATGGGACCAAGTTTGCATGGAAGTGTGTTCCAAAGAGAGTGGACAAACTCCCCTCGGGAGCCCTGCAGGTGACCTGGATCAACGACCAGACGGGCAATGAACAAAAGGATACCTACGACTCTGTGTTATGGGCAGTTGGTGAGTCTGTAGGTGTTGCTTTGTGTGGGTCAGCCCCTCCAATGGTGGATCAGAGGGGTCTGGTCCAAGTAGAGAGTGGTAGTGCCTTATTATGTTGCTTTGTCATTTAGTATATTGCAAAAATGAGGGCACACCATAACACACCATGAATACTATTACAACATCTTTTTTAAACCAGTTACTCGGTTATCTTGGTCTTGTATTGTTGTCTTGTATTGTTTTGGTTGACTTGAATGGACTGGGATTTGTCCATTGGTTTGGCCTTGTCTCAAGTGACTTGAGACTTACTTAGATTGGTGCCGGTGTCTTGTTCTTAGCTTGAACTTCTTTTTATTATTAAAATTCAAGAATTTCTTGAGACTTGAGTTGTTCTAAATTAACTTAGGATTTGCTTTGGAGTTGCACAATACAATGCTTACTATCTCAAATCCTCTTCGTAAAACTTCAAAAAAATTCCATGTAATTCCCCACCTGTGTTATTTCCCTCTGATGTAACAGTATACCCCTGACATAAACCATAGACGGTGGTCTCTGTGCCACCATCAATTTAAGTGTCTTCCACAATAGAGTGCAGTGTCAGCAGATAACAGAGAATCAAACCTGAAAACAAAGTAATAAAGCCTGAGTAGGGGGAATGGCCAGGGGAAGTGTTAATCACCCACCACTGGTTCAGTGGCTCCCTGGTTGGAAAGGGGCAGAAAGGGGCAGGATGCACCAAGGCACAGGGTCAATCTATTCCCCTCTTTGTTCTCCATCTCTGTGCCTTCCTGCCCATGCCAGCTCTGCGGAAACCAACTCTGCATCTGTCACTGCCATCCCTGCCTGTGGCCCTCTGCTTGCCATTACTATCAGCCCTCCTACTCAATTTCAAGCCTACATTCTCTCTTCTATCATTTCTCCTGTTCCACCAACAATGGAGGCAACATCTGTCAGGGGCATAGTCGTCTGTTTATTTTTGTTGAGCCCTTCCAAAGAAGTGTTTCTTCCGAACAATCTTGACAGTCGCTGTTTGTGCTTTATTTTGCTTAGTGTGTGGGTAGGAGAGAGGGCTATGCATGTGACAGTGACAAGGACATGCGTGACTCTGCAGCTGAGATGATGCTCATTCTTCCTACCGGTGGCTCAATTCCCACATCGTCTGAGTGAGTTTAGTGATGAGACTATGTGCATGGAGTGTATGTATCAGTAGGCTTGCTGACATGTCGGACATGCTGCAACCCATGTCCTACATGTCAGCAATGTTCCTATGTTCTTTAGCAATAGTTTCACTCAAGCTCAGTCAGGCACTTAAGAACAGGCATTCAAATAATTTTAAATACCAATCTAGAGTGCACCAACGCAACACAACACAACACAACACACAACATTACCACCACCTGGTAGTTTTTACATAAACTTATTATTTAATTTTTTATAGAAATCTTATGAATTACTTAATGCTGATGCATCATTAAGGGTTAAAACCTGCTTCATATATACCAACAGTGATCTTTGACCCTTAATTTTTTATGAATCACTGTTCTGCCATAATTTCCATAATCCGTATTGTTTAAAATACATTGTTGAATCTTACTGGAGTACTTTTAACTTTGTAATTTAAGTAAAATGTAAAAAATCAGCTTAGTACTTTTACCTGAGTAAAATATTTGTAGTGGTACTTGGATTTTTTTAGGCCAATGATTGCAGTTTTACTTGAGTATTGAGGTTACACTGACACTTGTCCCTCACGCCATTATTAAGACCACCAGTGTTAATGTTGTGTCACATATCGAAATGGTTTCCCAGAATTGTCTTTGCACCTAGCTGAAATCTTGTGAAGACCAGCTCCATCCATGAAAACATTTGTTCCTGTACAGTTCAGTAAAAACCACTAACAACTGTTCTTTGATGTATCCATGCAGGAGTTATGAGTACAAGGCCATTTCCCTTTACTGTGACCTTGCACTAGGGGCTAGGCAGGGTCCCAGGCCTCAGTGGAGTTATTAAAGGCCAGAGGGGACCAGGGGACAGTATCACCACTGCCTGCCACATCCTTTTCTCTGGCCCTGCCTCCCTCCAGCTTTCCCCTGCTCCTTCCTGATCTCACGGCCGCTCCCTTATCCAGGTGTGCCAGCAGAAACATACCAGGAAACAGAACATCGACACATTTCCTATCTGCATGCAGACACTGAGCACATTAGTCTTCCTCCTCACTGTACTCAAGGATGTCATTTCAAAACATTTCCTAGGTCATTTGCACTTATATATTATACCCATTAAAGAGATGCTTTTTGAGGAAGAACATGGCACATCGAACATCAGCTCCATAATATTGTAACTGTGTCAGCTTTAAAAAAGCAACGGAATTATATTTTCTGTAAAGACCACACACACACACACACACACACACACACAAAGCAAGGACGTACATGTTCCTATCGAAATGTGTCTCTTAAGGGTTTCAAATGGTAAATAGTTTTAACATGAAATATGTATAACAATGAAATATGTATAATAATAAGTGTGGAAATATTCTCATGTATTATTTATTAAGTGGTTGACAAACTGTCAGCAGTGAGTTTCCCCTTTGACACTTTCTATTATGGTGCTACAAGTTTGTCTACAGCTAATGAGCATTTTATCAATTTTGCATCTTAAAATCTTTTTTGGCCTGAAATACAACACGTAACCAATTTTTGGCATCCTGTTGGATCTGTACCTCCAAGAATATTCCCCTCACTTTGCTCTCTCTTTTGTCTTTGTTCATTTGATTGAGCAGATAAACATCCAGCTCTCCTTTCAAGCAGTGGATGTTTCTTGTGGCTAATTGTGGCCAAGCAGTTCAGAGGCTTCCTCTAAATGTCAAGATATACTTTATTCATATTGGCCAAACTGATGAACTCTAGTGTGTGTGTGTGTGTGTTTGTGTGTGTGTCCAAGCTTCAACTCAGTCCCTTATCAGCTTGCCCACTGCTGATGTGTCCCCGTACAATAGAGCTGCGGCATTGCTATAGTACAGCAGTGACTGGAGCTACAGACAGGAAGGCAGATACGTTACCACTGAGATTCTTCTTATATGGGTTTTGGAAGGCTATTCATGGTATTGTTGCATTAATTTATGCTAAATTTGTACTTTTTTACAAAAAAGAAAATAATCAATCGACCTTTATTGTGTGTGCGGCAGAAATGTGCTGTACCTTTATCACAGAGCTCGGGCTCAAGTGGTTCAAGCAGTGTGTAATGGAAATATTCTTGTGTTTATTGTAGAACAGTACATGTACCTCAAAACAGTATTGTGAGTTGGGTACCTTTTAACTTCCCTTGGGTTTCATAAGGGGACAGTTTATTAGTTTAAAGGGGAACCCTACCAGTTTAACATATCAAGTCTGTCTTTTACTGACTTTTGCTGAATATATATATATATATATATATATATATATATATATAAAAACAAGATGTATAAGGCCTTTTATGGCTACTAGTGTGCTCCTCCTCTGCTTTTACCAATCCTTCATATGAATTGTGAACTTACTCTCTGCTTCGGTTTCCACTGATATCAAAATGACTTTAATTGGCTCTCATCTGCATTTAGCTGAACTGCCTCATTGCTCTTCGAGCCAGCTGTTACTGGTCCAGGCTTTACAATTCATATGTGAATGCTTTGTTACATCTACAGCTGTAATGGGATCGAATTTTGGTTGAATTGTTTGTTTAGAAATTTCTCCCTTTCGATGACTGGGTGATTGTAGATGTCTATGGGAGTGTACATGGATGTGCACATCAAAGAAGAGAGACTGTCAGGCCTCTGTAACAGTCTTCCCATCTCTGTTTGAGGCTAGTGGCTCAAAGCCACATTGCATTGCAGAAAAAGTTGAACTAGGTCCACCTTATTTGTTGCAAGGGGCTACGTCAGGTTAATAGTCTGCACTTATATAGCGCTTTTCTACCTATTGGTTTCTCAAAGCCCTTTACACTGCTTCTCATTCACCAATTCACACTCACATTCACACTCCGATGGGGCCGTCGGCTTCATAGCAGCTGCCAAAAACTCACCAGGAGCAACTAAGTTTGGGTTCAGTGTCTTACTCAAGGACACTTCAACATGTGACCGGAGAAAAAGGGCTACATTTTTTCTCCCCTAGGTAAATAGTGAACACATCCTAACACCCTTTATTGACCAGTTTCTTTAATCAGTGAATACAGCTGCATTACAACATGACTCAACCACTTCTGCTTCAGCTGCTTTACTGTGCATTAAAACCCGTAATAAATCATTTACATACTTTTTATAAATACTGTTTGGAGGAGAGTAAATACAAATTTTAAAATCTTTATGAGGACATCCCACCAGAGAATACGTGTATAATCTAGATTTGTTCCTGCTAATGCAGAATTAAAATCAGGAAGCAAATCTAAAAATGTAAATGAGAAATTTGAATTTGCAAAACAATTTACTAGAAATTTCACAAACTAAAGAATAACATGTATTCACAGACAACAGCAGTGTTGCAGCCTTATAAGATAAGAAAAATATTTACAAGTTCTGCTTTTGGGAACTAATCTTGACTGCCTAACTTCCCCTCTGTCATCCTTCACTGTGTTCTCTATCCAATTCAACCACCCATGCTGTGGAGCTCTAGACAGGTCCCTGTATCCCCCCCTGGTCTGAGAAGAGGGGGAGGACGTTGTTCTTTGGCTCCAGCCAGGAAAAAGGGTCTTGGGGGTTTGTTATTTTTGCTGTCCGATAGCATCTACGTAGGTACCTCAGGGCCGGGTGTTTATTATGTTACCCAGGCAGGTTGTGAAAAGCTATGGAGAGGACGGGGGAGCGACTGGTCCATGCTCCATCACCATGGAGACTCAGTGTCGACAGTATCAGTCAGCCGTCCCCCAGGAAGTGTCAGAAATCACACCTTAGGGTGTCCTGTGGGGTTGATGGGATGGATTCCCAGCTGTTGATCTTTTTGAGCATTTCAACTCAGCTGGCCAGATGTTGTTTTCTAATGTAATAGTTCTTAATGAGGGTTTGACCCATATATGTATTTTAAGGTCCATGTTGGTACTGAAGTTTTAAGATGTGTTTGCTTTATTTGCTTGTATTGTCCAAAGTCCAAAATCCACAGAGGTTCCAGTGACAACAGCACAAAACAGAAAAGCAGGAAATCCTTTCTTTGGAAATTGCCAGCTAACTTTGTGGCATTGGCTCCAGGGAAGTAGTTGCTGGCTCACCAATTTACCACCCACAAGTGAAATATCATTTTGCTACAGATATACAGCATTCCTAAAGATTTCATTCTAATAACCTTTGTCATTCAGCGTTTCTGGTAACACCAGTAAGTCGGTCTTGACTTATAAATAGCTTGACCTGTTTGTTTTCCTTGAGCCTTTGATGCTATCTATTACTTTTTGAATAGCATCATCATCCTGTCAAAAATTCACTTTGCTCACTATTTTGGTTCTAACCAAGTTATTAATGAATTATTGAAATTTCTAACAAAGCATGGTAAGTTTTGTGTTGGGGGCTAATTAGTGAAAGACATCTTGCTAATGGGCTAAAAATCTTTACAATTGGCCATTAGCATCATGTTAACACTGCCTCTGTGGGCACGTTAGGAAGCTGATATTGGCATGTACCTCAAATCCCTGTTATATCGAAGTAGATCTTCATAGAAGAAACACTTTCATGCTGAACAAGGTACTCCATAGAGCCACATGGTACTTGGTGTGTTATGAACACTGTATACTCAATAGTATTTCTTTCAAGTCCAGGCTTCTGATAATTCCTGTGATACTTAAACAAGGTTTTCTGTGTAGAATGGGACACAGAGCCACACAACTTGAGCAGAATGTGGTATGCACACTGTACAGAGTGCCTGTCTCCTTCTCCATACCTCTCTCCAGAATTGTAACGTAATATTCTCCTTGTGTCGTTTCCTCCCATTGACCCTCAGGTAGAGCTCCTGAAACCAAAGCCTTGGGTCTTGACAAGCTTTGTGTGCAACTCAACAAGGAAACAGGGAAAATAGTTCTGGGCCCTGATGAATCCACTTCAGTGCCAAACATTTATGCATTTGGTGACATTGGTGAGGTAGGACACCACACTGCCAGCACATGATCATATAGGAAATAAGTGGAAAATGGTATTAGTTTGAATTAAGCCTGTTCAAAATCAACGCTATGCCAAAGAAGTCCACACTCATCACACTCACGGTAAATGCTTTTCTTTATATGAATAGCTCACCCAGAAGTCTTTCAGCTAAATAAGAGGAATCTGGAATTAATCACTAAAATGTAAGAGATAATTTGGTTTTTACCATCACATAAATATTTACATACTCTGCATACAAATAAAATACTACATATAAAAATCACATTTTCAGATTTTTCTGTTTATTACTTGACAGAATAACTTGTGATGTAAGGTGAGCATTGAATATGAACTTGAAGGGGGAAAATACCTCCGCAATCGCTTATTTTAGGTTTTATATTTTTAAGTAATTAAGCAATACTTTGTAGAAATCAGTTTTTTATGTAACATATAATAAGCTTGTGAATTATTGTCAAAAAAGCCAAATCACATAAATCATCATTCGGTCTTAAAAAAATAAAAGGGATAAACGTCCAGGAGTTGCATACTTTTTACAGTCAATATACATAAGTTAAGCTGTATTTTTCCACTTTGTGGGTGGGAAACTCATTCAAAAACTAAAGATATATTTTGAAATTGCATAGTCATTTTTTTACACATAAGCCATTTATTTGTGCACACATACTAAATATATTATCCACTTGGGTAAGTGAAGTTATTCTGACATAATTTCACCCTTCGTTCCCTGACATTGCCTTTGTGTATTCAGAGCTGAAGCAGCCGTGTTAATACTGGTTATATCTGCCTCCTTGTTACCTCCTAGCTTTCATGACACACAAACACACAGGCAGAACATCTTTTTGATTGACAACTGGCTTTGATGAATCATGCTTTACTCCAATCTGTCTGCCAGCTTTTCCCAGCAGGGAGGATTTTCTTCTTTTTTCTGTAAAAAAAAAAAAAAAAAAAAAAGGATAGTTCATATCCCTCTCAGTTTGTCCATTCCTTTGTTTTAGGTGTTGTGTTTTCCCAAGAAATGCATTATGACGCATGCAAGACTACCAGCATGCATCCATATACATGTAGTAGGAGATGTTTTTGACAACAGGATGTGCAACAGTAATTTAACAGGTTTAAATCATTCCTTTAGAATTGCCCTGCAGCCTTACTGTTTCCTGCACCAATTATGTGTGTGTGAGTTTGTGTGTGCGCATGTGTGTAGGTGTGTATCCATGTGTTTGTCTCTTTGGCAGACTTCCAGAACAATAAAGTCAAAAACAGAGAAGTGTGTAGAATAGTTTCAATGTTTAGCACTTCCCACATGTCAGTCACTGGCTGCTGATCCTTTGAGTTGAGGTTTTTGTGTTTGTATGTGTACACTACGTTTAAATGACAATAGATCAAGTCAAATATTTATTTGAAAAGAAAAGAGGTGCAGAAAAATATATTTTCTCATGTTTTAGGGTCGTCCTGAATTAACGCCAACGGCCATTAAAGCGGGAAAGTTACTTGCACGCAGACTTGCTGGTCAGAGCACTGAGCTCATGGACTATGACAATGTAAGACACACTAAGACATGCACACAGTTAAAAACAGATCTTACATCTTTGAGCTTTTTGTTGTTGTGTGTCTTCTATAATTTCTGCTGATTCATGGTTGTAGTCTCTTAATGTTTGTAACTCCACCCTAATCGATATGTACCTCCTTCTCAGAATAAATGTACTAAAGTTCATTCATCTGCATGTCTTAATGGAGGTTTTATAATGGTAATACATAATTCTATCAAAATGTTTGAGAGCATTCCCTATTTTTGAACACTTGATGACTTGACAGCTGTTCAGTAACTGGGGTGATTATTAATTCAGTCCTGGAGTCCTAAAAGATTTGGAACACTGCTAAATTTTATGGTTTTGTGTGTGTGTGTGTGTGTGGCAGGTGCCCACTGCAGTTTTCACCCCTCTTGAGTACGGCTGTGTGGGTCTTTCTGAGGAGGAGGCGGAGAAGAGGCATGGAAAAGATGGAATAGAGGTAAACTTTGTTGCTCTAATATTTCTGTGAAGAAAGAACATTTTAGAATTTGTTTTATAAAAGTATATAGTAGTATATAAGCATATGAACACATTTTAGGTTAAATTACAATAGAGAAATGTTTTGGTTGAAGAAAATAACTTCTTAGTTGTTCACTAGGAGAGGCCTTTTTAAATAGAGGTCTTAGTGAAACACTGTAACTAAAGCATGTGAATTACCAACAATAAAATAAAATCTCTTATAACAGAAATCATATCATACAGCATTTACTACAACAAAATGTTTTTGTTTTGATTGTGACAAAGGTCAGTGTTTAAAAAAAGGTAAATATGAAAGTAAGTTTGTAAAACTAAGCTTTAAAACTAAGCTGCTAATCTCGTTACATGTAGAATAACTTAATGGGATTTGTTGATTGAAAGTTTTGAACAGGCACAGTCAGTGTCGGTGGCTTGGTACCACCATCAGTCTACATTAAAACAGAATGTCCCATAATCCCTAAATACACACACTGAGACACACACAGTGCAGGCACCAAGCAGGTCTGTATCTTACCTGCTTGTGTACATGAGCGGTGTTTCAGACACTACCCAACACCTGCATGAGGTTGTCGATAAATGGTTTAGCCAGCGAGGTGGGGTTCCTTTCTGTGACTGACAGGTGAGCAGGAGGCCTGATTGAGGTGTGTATGGGGTGATGACAGGCATGTTGAGATCTAAGAAGGAGCTGTAGCACTGGCCCCCGACAGCTGCATGGCTCTCGCAACTTGTGTCGGCACGTTCACCGTAGAATAAAACACACTATATACACATCTCAGTAAGGGCTTTAAAATCACAAATCTGACCAAGTGCTAATATTTCTATTTTGATTTTAAACCCTGTGTTTACATTATATTATATTGCAGTTATGGCATACGGTGGTAAAAGTTCCATCTGCCCATATTTATATTTACTCCATTAGCCATTTCTTCCTTTTAGAGACTATGGGATATGTGGTGTAATATAGGAAGAAATGGATAAGAACGTGTTTTGTTTTTTTTTGCACAGGCAAAAAGAGTTACACTTTTCTATAATATTTATGTGTCTTTACAAGAGTGAGAATTCAGTTTAATGTCTGGCTTTGATGAGCTGAATTACTGAATTAGCGTATGAATTTTATCCAACAAATATTGTCTCAAAAATATTTTCGCAATAAATAGATATCTAATGATGGACAGTGAAAGATGTTGCTATGGCCTGGAAGTTTATATAGTTTAAAAATAATCATAATAAATATAATAGTTTTCATTGCTTTTCCAGAAAAAAAGTTAGCACATCATTTTACATGTCCACGGCAGGTCAACATCACCGTGAGACCTCCCTTAGATTTGTTGTTGTTGTTGTTGTTGTTGTTGCTTTCCTGGTTAAAGAGAAAATTGGCTGCAGATAGATCATGAATTCAAATCAAAATTCAATCTATACTATTTCACATCTTTAAATGTTTTGTCATGTGTGTTTTTGTCTGGGCAGGTCTACCATGCTTTCTACAAGCCCCTGGAATTCACAGTCGGTCAGCGAGACGCAGGCCAGTGTTACTTAAAGGTAGAGTTAAAGTAAAGATCCAAGCTGAGTCTTTTTTATTTTTTTAAATAGCTATGTTTATATATTTTAAGTAGGTTGCGGAATTTGTTTGGGACTATGATTCTTTTTTTAAGACATGGTATTTGTGTATAGTGTATAGTTGTGTAAAGTCGAAGCATAGAAGTACTAGGTTAGTGGGGTTCATTTTAAGAGGGACTGAAAAGAAATAGTCTGAAAGCTCCAACCATTAGATAATCCTGGAATTTTAGGCTTTGTGGACCACTTTTATTGCTCCACCAACTGAAAAGTATTCTCAAGGGTGAAGGTTGGACTGAGAAGTATGCAAACCCTCAGCTGAGGACAGATGCAGCATGCAGCAAAAGATGTATTTAACACCTCTGCAGCTCCAGCTCCTTGACTTACATTTGTTTTTACCTCCTCAGGTGATATGTGAGCGAGGTGGAGACCAGAAGATCCTGGGTCTGCACTTCACAGGTCCAAATGCAGGAGAAGTCACACAAGGCTTTGCTATAGGCTTCCAGTAAGTTTAGTAAAGTTGCATAAATCCAAAGTCTTATTTAAGATACATTTGGTGTTGTTCTCTATTTAGTACTTACAGAAACAATGTGCCAAACAATTGTAGTATTGATTTGATGTATTTCACCTCTCTTTATTACGTGTGCAATACAATAGTCTCTACTTGTTCTTATTCAACAGTTATCTTTTTTGTGAGCAATACATATCATTTATTTCTCACAACAAACAACATAGCTACATGGTTTGAGGAGAAACAAGAAATAAAATTTTTTGTTGGATTTATTTGAACATAATGCGATATATTTATACGTGTCATTAGGAACAACTGACTGCTGCTAGTTTTATGTTGTGTTTTTATTTCATTTGCCATATGATGGGATTCAGGTGTACGGGAACATTGTGTTTTCAGGTCTGGGGCAACATATTCCCACCTATCGAAGACAGTAGGCATCCACCCAACCTGTGCTGAGGAGATTGTCAAGGTCAACATCACAAAGCGCTCCGGCTTGGACGCCACAGTTACAGGCTGCTGAGGTTAAGCCCTTGGTCTCTGGACACTAGTGGGTACACAGGGTCCCTTGATGATAGTAGAAATATGTTAGGTGGGGTTTATGTTGTTCTGTCTCTTTGTCCCTCTCCCTCTCATTTTTGGAAAATAGCTCCTAGTTTTACAGTTCAAAATGGAATTTTTCATTCACAGTATTACTGGCGGCACAGGTTACAGTCATTGACATCCTATGAAAACCAAGACTGTAATTTTCCTCTATAAATACATGAGCCTTGTCTGTATGCTCTTAAAGCACATAATAGATCAGGTTTGCGAGAGCCCTGACCAAAGGGTGAGCGTCTTTTAAATAAACAGGCTCATCAATCAGGATTAAGGATTGTACTAAGGGTTTTATTGAAACCATAGGAGAAATATGGACCAAACGTTTTTCTGAATATATATATTCTGCAAATATTGTTGTTTCTCTGGTTGTACTTCCTGTCCATTAGTCTTGGAGGTGACACATACCATACACCCCCACCCCCCATGACACTGATGGATAGCCCCAGGGCCGTCGCCACAGTGACACCACCCCATTTCCCATGGACACACACAAACAGTCGGTGGGCTGCCTGTCAGTCAGCCAGCAAAGACCTGGCCAGGGAGCCCCAGCTTGTTTTGGGCACTTTAGAATTCAGCAGATGCCAGACCCTTTTCACCACTTCCCATGCCCTCTTCACTGTCCCAAATCATGAAATAATATAGTCAAACTACAAATACATGTTGACAAAACCTGCACGGACATCACAGTCGAGGCACAGGATAAACTCGCCTGTTGAAAACAGTGCTGTTAGAGCTGCATTACTCAGCCTCCCCCAAAGGTGGCACCATTGTCCTCCCATTCTTGCAAATTTTATTCTGAGCTAAGAATGGAAGACAGGATAAAGTAGTCACTGGATAAAACATAAGCCTGAATACATTCAGGTTGCACATTTAATCCCCTTAATCCCTATTAAAGATATGTGCTTTTGGAAGAAGCTAGAAAGCAAACTGACTTTATTGGTGCCAAACTGATAAGGGTTATCTGTTGTGTATTTACATGGGTGGCAGGTTAGGCCTTTTAGAGTCATCACCTTTGCAGATAAGGCAGGTTGTTTATATCAATAAAGCAGTAGTAAGACGCCCACAGTTTGCCAAAGTGCTCAAATGTTGAACCTGCTGCCTGTACCAGACATCTTGTGTTTATTAACTATAAAGGGAATGGGATTGTCAATAAGGAGGGTTGATACTGAAATTGGGGGACCTAAGAGGAGGCTGCTGGGTGTAGTTTATTTTTATTTGAAGTCTAATCTGTCCAGTCTGATTAATGATTTCGATGAGGGGAGCAACAGCATGCCAGGAGATGGAGAGAGGAAAAAGGGAGAGAGCTACCAAGTTTGTTTGGACCTGGGCAGGAGGAAAGAGAGCTGAGTTTCAGCCTTGGGTTAGAGAGGGAAGGGGGATTCCTGTGTGCTCTGTTCAGGGCCGAGGTGCTGACTGAAGGACCCTGACCTCCGCTCAGCGGGAACAGCTTGACTCTATCACTTTGAGCACATAGGGCTCACGTGCTGTGGCACTGCACGCCATGGGGAGCTGTGAATGGAAAGGACGTAGGATGGCAAGAGGACAAACTGAACCAACCAGCCAACCTGCCAGCCAACCAACACAACACTGAGCAGTAGCAGCATGTTTGCCCCGGGTAATTGAGTCTGTGTTCCTGTGCCTAATGAGCCACTTCAGAGACCAGAGGCCGGGCCCAAGGCAATGTGAGGGAAGTCATTGAGACCATCACTAGAACTGTAATGTCGGTTTGCTTTTTACCTTCCACTTCCTTTTTGCTTTTTTCCTCATGCTCTTTCTCATTGTATTCACACTACGACTGCTCACACACAAAATTGTCAGTTTTTTTTAAATATCTGTCCAACTTGATTGATTTCTGTTCGTTGTTGTTGATTGGTCGCTTCAGAGCCAAAACTCATACAACACTGAGTCTCAGCTGTGTCCCATGGGGGGGGGGAGTCAGGGTTCAACTTTCAGGTCGGCCAGCTAATGATGACCTGCACTAAAACCCAAGACCGGGGAGTGCAGGCCTGATGTCACCTGGCCACTAACTGCAGTACTTGTAAATAGAGGAGTGTAATGTTCCATTAAAGCTTTGTTATACATAATTGATATGTAAGTAATAACACACTGGACATGCACAGTGTCACCATTAAAGTAATGATGTCCACTCATTGAGCTCTCTGTGTTCTACTTAAATGGCTGCATGGCTTTGAACATCTGTGTAGTGTATTCATTAACAAGAAGCTGTACATGTACAGTACACAGACAATATTTCGTTTGTGTCTGTAAAGACGTCCTTTGTTCATGTTAAAACAAAGCGCTTGATACAGGAAGAACATACTACCGATAGCTGTGCTACATGAAAATTTGAATACAACAAGAAAGTATAAATATATAACGTATACATTTAAGTGATTGATTAAAAAAAAGAGTTTAATATTTCAAGAAATACTGCACTTTTGATGTCTTGCTGAGTTAGATTAGATTGATAGCCTGGCTGTTATCAAAGTTATATAAAAGGAGGGATTATGTGCAGGAGTATTTTTGACCTGATCCATTCAATTAGTGAGGTTGCCAGACAACTAATGAATATTCATGAACATGACTGTGTGTGTCCAAACAACTCTTCAGCACATAATCCCCCATGAAGCCACAATGGGTTGTTTTTACACTTTGTATTTTATCAAACCAGTGTTTTTTAACAAACGGGATACGTGAGCTTTACGCGTGCTGGTGATTACATTCATACAGAGCTGTTCTGCTTTCAGTCTTTGTTCTACGCTAACTGGCTTCTGCTGTTAGTATATGTTTTTTTAAAGGAAAAATGCAATTATAGTAAAAATTACAATCAGAATTTATAAAGTGCATCCAAAATCCAAAGAACCACAGATGGAATTTATACACTTTATGCACATCAGTGAATCTGTACAGATTTATTTATGCTACATAGATCAGTCTTAATATTAAGCAGTGTCACACGGGGTGGTCACACTTTGACCCCGTGTCGTCTTTGCTGACAGGCACCTCTGCTATGCAGCCCTGTCACTCAACCCTCTGCACCAACAATGGCAGAAATTCCACTGTGTTTGTTTGGTTAAGGACAGAGCCCTCTGAAACCCCTGAACCTCCTCTAGATCCACAGCAGCCTCCCTCACCCTGAGAATGAAGCCAGTGTCAGGCCTAACCCAGACGGCGAGAGTAAAGTTCACCCTCTGTCTTAAGAATAGTCTGCCCCATTTAGCAATTGTGTCTCTTCTGTCCCCGCACAATGGAGCAAACAAGCTAAATCCACCTTGAAATGCACTTAGTAGAACATGTCAACATGTCAAGGTGCGCTCAATTCTACGCTTCTTCTTAATCCAACCCATTGAACACTGACAGTTGTCTGTGAGTCAGACATTCAGAAGGCCTTTGTCACTTCAGGTCTTGAGCCCTAGCAGCCTCGCTGGGAGAGCAGAACCCTGACACACGTTAAAACACATGCTGGGTTTACAGCCCTTCAGCCGACGCGAAGTCTTCAGGAGGAGAAGAAACTGATACATACCTTGTGTAAACACTAACCAAAAAAATGACGCTAGGAACAGAAAAGGCTCAACATAGGAGAGGATTATCCCTCCAAAATGAATGGGGGCCAATTATTACTGCTCTGTTGTTCTGCCAGTATCTGGCTCAAAAGCTGTCAGCCTGAGATGCCTGCAGGGCATGGAGTAGGGAGGAGATCCTCAGGAGGCGGGGGGACTGAGCCTCCAAACCGGTGTGATAGATTGTGGTGCATTCTTCTTATCTGGCCTTCAAGTTCAAGACAAAATCATCTCAAAAGTCTGATTGGCATCATATACCTATGGCAGATTCCTAAAAACAACCAGGGGAGCGAGGATGGTAAGATAAGGGTGTATGTTTTACCTGTTGCTTGCTGTATGAACGTGAAAACACTTCAGAAAATGGACACATTTGACTTTTCCTCAGGACCATGCAGTCTGAGTACTCCCCATTAGGAATGTCAAGGTTGTCTTGTTTAATGTGGAGAGGTTTGATTTTTGCTACAACTGTAGCCACTAGTCAACAAGTTACCTCCCTTCTTTGCTTCTCATTCAAATCTCTGAAGAAGAAGTATATGAGGTCAGCTCTTGACAGAGTAGGGTACTTTAGGTAGCCTACTAGAGGTGAGGGCCTGTGAAACAAGCTTATCTGACCCCTGATAAGAACAGGATACCCTCAGGAACGGTCTAAATTCAATGCACATGGCAGCCGTCGTGGCCTTTATCTGAGGGGATATGAGTGTTTGTAAAGGAGCTGGATGTAGTACTGCAGTCTAGACCAGTTCAGTTGACCACAGCCTTGTGTAGGATAGCAGTGTGGAGCCAAAGTAAAAAGGGTGTGCTACGATGTCATAGTTTGTGGTTTTGAATCCCAGACGTCAATGAGAGCGCAATTACAATCATCAGCCCCAACTACTAAATCATTTAGTCAGGTCTTTTGCCACACAGGAAGCTGTCTTATTACTTGTGGAAGCTGTGCAAGACATTTATTGAGCTGATGTTTGATGACGGCATACAACAAAGAAACATTGTTTGCATGTGTAAGCATGCCAGACCATGTGGATTAGGATGCTATCAGCCTGCATGCAAAAGCAACACAACACACACTGATGTAGATCAAACGAAGACATGTCTAGTGTGCTGTAGTTGGATTTTATGATTTATTTGCTGCACCTCCAACAACCTGTTAATCATGGACTGTTTGATCAGCTACACATTTGTCATTAAAACAGATGACATGTAGATTAATTACTCTATTAATTTCTTGTAGCTTCAGTAGTTCAGCACTGAGCTGCTTTGCAACTATGCATGGTACAGGATTGCAGTGCATCTTAGTGTGAAGAGCCTGTCTTGCTGGAACAGTATTGAACGTATAAAAAGTTAACCTGCAGCTCCCCCATAAATCAATTTACTGACAGGTAAAAAATATATAACAGGAAAATGGGAAATGAACCAGAATTCTATAAGATTTAGCTGTTTGCTTTGTATAAACAGTGTAAAAATTTTTAAAAATATCTTTAGATTGTTTTTGCCAAACAAACAGAATAGTTGTATGGACTATGTTGGTTGGACTAAACATCTCAACACCTACTGGACGTATGAACAGGAAAATTTGTAGATACATTTATTATCCCCAGTGTATGAAAAAGTCCATGAATTCTTTGTTATAACACTGGTCATTCTTTACAGTACATTGGGTCAAAATGTGAGCAATATTAGACAAAATAAAAATAATAAAATTGACACAGTCCGCACTCTTACAGTTTATTATTTCTGGGTGTCTTTTATGTTTATCAAATTCACCAAAATTTTCAAATTAAAAACAGAAAATGGGTCAAATTGTGAAAAAGTGGGTTTGTGCTGCAGTTTGCCTTGAATCACACTCAGTACCAAGGGACTGTGCTGGAGGAAGTTAAATCTGAATGATTTAAACATGCAAAACAGAAAATACTGAGGTGAGCCTGATTTATTTGCTAATCTTCTCAAGCTAAAACTACATATTATGATTGATAGGGAAAATACTGATGGGCAATAACAACTTCTACTCAGAGAATAAAATATCAGTGCCATCACTAACTTGACAGTTTGGTGTTATCAGTTTGAGTCACATTATATAAATCAAAGTGCCTAGCGGTGCCACGAAGGCTTCCCATTCTGCAGCCAACACGTTTGGCTGAAGATTTAAGAAACTCCCTGGGCTCACCCTCCGGCTGCTGTCGATGCTTCTCTGACTGATTCTGCCTTTCCTGTTTAGCCAATAAAAGCTGTGCGTGGTTGGATGAGTGGCTTGTGAACTTGTCATGCATGCGTACGTGCACACAAACACACACTACACAAACTGCATGCAGTCCGAGCTTTGCTTCTGGAGCTCACAGTCATGCCTATCTGTATTTATTTGTTGGTCACTCATCTGATGAGAGATGACTTGCACGGTATGTCGCTTGTGTGTGAGTGTGTGAGGCGGTGTGTCTGGGGGCAGGTGGGAATGTGGATGCATGGGTGTTGACAGCGTGAGCTTTCTTGTGTATGGTCTGTAGTTCAGTATGCACATTGACAGCATGTTTGATTGGCGTGCTGTGGGTTTGCTGTAAGCCTCTTCAGTACACTTGAATTTCCCCTAAAAATAAAGCTGTGGAGAGCTATACCTCTGCACCGTGTTTCCAAAACAAATTCAACATTTTCAGACAGTTCTATAACAGGACTGTCCCTGTCACAGCCAAAATATGGTACACACACATGCACTGAGAAAAATGTATATATAACCAGCTCAGTAATTAGCCCTCACAGAGTAACCTTTGGCTTTAATGTCATCCTGTATGACAAATGAAGTAGCAGCAGCAACATGAAGTGTGGTCATTACTGTGTGATGAGGCATTTACTGGACGAGGAGACATGGCATGTGTCTCCATTCACTGATCTGGGCTTTGTCCAACCAGTGGCCTTTTTACACCATCTTTATCTTCTTTGTGCTTGCTAGTCAAACTAAGATGGCTCATTTTCAGCTGATAATGACACACTGCTAGAAAATAGTGCATAACTATATTAATCTCTTTGAACCTTAAATGACCATCAGGACCAAACATGCAAGCAAGACCCCTAACAGCCCCTCCCCAGCTGTGCAGTGCTGGTCCCAAGCCCAACAGAAATTGGGTAGGGTTGCATCAGGAACGACATCCAGTGTAAAAAAAAAAAAAAAAAAAGATCCGCTGAGGTGACTCTGAACTCATGGCATAAGCCAAAAAGACACACACACACACACACACACACACACACACACACACACACACACACACACACACACACACATATATACACATATATAGTACACACATATATACACACACATATATATATATATATATATATATATATATATATATATATATATAGACTCAGTGAACAGCTTGGCAGTAGTGTGGAGACAATTTTTTAATTATATTAGACTCATTAAACTGGAGATAGTTTGGGTCTCACCAGAGTTAAGATAATGCAACTTTTTGTTTTTGCATAAATGTGTTTTAGTGAGTTTAACAGTAGTACACATTTGTTTTGTACAGGCTTATTGCTTTCCCAGGTTTCCAGCCTTTTACTGTATTAGCTTCCTGCTCCATCTACAAAGGCTACTTGTTGCACAGATAAATTAAATTGGTGTTAAACCTTTTTTATAACCAAAAGACAAAACAAAACTAAACAATAACAGGGAAATTATCTCGTTGTTTGATTCTCTTTGGGGGAACAAGGCCACACAGTATGTTTCTGGATAAAAGTAAAAGTCTGTGCATCATTTTGACACCAAGCCAAATATCTAAAATGGAAAAAATGCTTACTCCTCTGTATAATATGAAGGTCAGAGGTAATTATTTTTCTTCAGCTTCATCATTAAAGAGGACTTTCCAAAAGAACTGATAAGGATATCAGCTGGAGCCTCCCCTTCATCACCGCTCCAAGGGAGTATGACTTAGTGGTGCTGATAATGTCTGTGCATCAGTTTTCTCCTTCCAACTGCATACTGATTTATTGGAGTTTTATTCTCCACCTCAAAGTGACAAGCAGACCAGTCACTCTTTGCCCTCCCTGAGATCTTTCCATTCACACCTGCTCAGATGCCCAAGGAAAACATGAGCTGCGGGGGCCTCACCATCACATTTTATGATACATGCACATCCAACACATACTCCCACACACAGTATCTTCTCCTTCTGTTCCGATAACTTATGCATACTTGTCTACTGACACATAGAAACACAAAGGTGCACATAAAGTCCCATGCTTTAAAAGAAAAATTTCTTTGTAGATTAGTCTCTTATTCTCAGTGATGGAACCAATGATTTCCTGTGTAGCTTGTGAAACATTATGTTTTGTTATTTTTTTAACCAATAATTAACACACAGAGTGATACACATATAATAACAGAGTCTCACAGTATCTGTGCCAGTGACAAACACGTTAAGGGTTTTAATAAAAGGGAGACTTGTCAATCAACTTTGAAACTGATAGGGGCTCCTGTAACATCTTTCACATTTGAAAACAAACAAGAAATGTATTGAATAGTGTGCATCGCCGTATTTTAACAAGTATTTTTCATGCTAATTTACTGCAGTGTTTTAATAAAATTCCTCCTGCTCATCAGTCATCAGAGGAAGTAAAGGATGCCCACAGATGATTTAACTGAACTCCTAATGATGAAAAACTCCTCCAGGTGATGTCATCTGGAGGAGTTTTTCAGGTAGAATTGGAGGTATATATTAAAATAGGGAAGTCAGAGGGAAATTTAAAAGCATTCATGTACATTTACTCACTAAACTAAAGTGATAGAGAGCAAATTGAAATTTGGTGAAGTTGCCCTTTAAGAGCTACTGTTTTGTAGTAGAGTTTTACCCTCCACACTGTACAATACATTCCTCCGCCTTCGTGATGAGAGGAGATTAGGGCCAGCATGCTGAATCATGACTTCCATCTATTTTTAATTCTCTGTGGTCTGACCGCTGTCCAGACTGACCTGCAGCCTTTCTAATTTGGTGATGAGCTGTAAAGTGACCTGCTTGCCCTTGTGGACAAATGGCTGGAGCATGAGTGGGATTCCAGTGATTTCTTTTCCAGTCTCTCTCCTGGGTTGGATGGACAATATTGAATAAACACCTCAACCATGTCAACCCCCCCACTCCTCTTGTCCTCCTCCTAGGACCCATGGGGAGACCAAGGCACTAGCTCTCAAGTGTGCCCTGGCATTGTCCCTTACACCCTCCCTGCCCTGAGTAAGATGAGATGCCTGGAATAATTGATGATGATGTAGGCCAAAGTATCAGTCCAGGTAGGGAGACAGACATTTTCTCCCACCCCCTGCTGAAGGGTGCCATCCTGCCACCTCCATTTGCACTAATTGGTTTCAAATTGGTTTTAGTGCACCGCTGATCTACACTTTTCCTGTTTGTCAGATTATGTATCTGATATTTCATTAAAGAATAAAAAATTCTCATAATCCTCCCCATTTTAAATCCAGAATATGGCTTGTGTTATTTGTATAAGTTGAGTTAAGTATTGCTAGGAAGTGAAAATGTGTTTTAACTGGTTTCAAATGAAACAACGATGCACAAAAATTAATGCCCTGTACCCCCACAGTAAACTGTACTGATACCAAGGTGTTTCTATTGACTTGCCAAAATGAATTCTTGTGCACAATGATATTCTTCCTGTTTTTGCAAGTCAAGCAATCGCCAAGCAATTCTTTATTTGTATTTTCTTTGTTGCTTGGACTAAAAAAATGATTTAGAATTTAAACACACTGTGCTTTACTGGCTATGCTCTCCCACCTGTACTCCTTTTCTTATTGTTTCATTTCAGCGTGCAGGGGGAATGTCTGACTCTAATCCATGGCCACAGAAGAGGTTTAAAACACTCTGGTTTCATCTAATCTTGCAGCTCAGACCTAGCTGAGCTTGAAACCAGCTTTCTCCATGATAGGAATGGACAAATAAAGCTCTCTCCCAGCACTCCAATGAAAGGGGTCTGTGTGCTCAATGGATTAGGGCCCTGTGTTGTCTCTGTCTCTCTTTCTCAATTAGACAAAAAGGATGAAAGAATGAAATAAAGAATCCCCTGTTGGTGCAGCATTGTAAAACTTTGTAAGTTCTTTAGTTATTGCCTATCGCTTACTGATGTTTTTACCTTTTCTCTTAAATAGCTAACAATTAAGTCATAATCTAACAATTGAATAGGATAGGCTGCTTTTCATTTATCCATCCTGTTTATGATTATGGTTTATATTAAATTCTTAGGAATGAATAAAATGAAAACACACAAAGGTCCCCACCGAAAGAGAGAGACTGAGTTTGCGTGTGTGAGTGTGTGTTTAGAATTTTTTGCACAGGCACTTTCCTGGACACCTTCGCTACCGTAATGGAGGTCCTTCGAGTCCAGCGCATGTATGTTTTGAATTCCCTTTTCTTGTGAAGCTGCATGAGAGTTTCTGACAACTGTCAAAGCACCGGTGTCTCAGTGAAATGGTATTTTGTCAAGTTTTGTTAAAGCCAACGTTATTATTGTCACTTTCTTGAACTTACTATAACGCGCAATGATTATCGTACTGGGTTGTAGTTTGTGATATCTGTTGTGAAATTAAGGCGTTAGCTTATTGCTAACTGTCATGTTAAAGCTTACATGTCGAAACTGTAGTGTTTTTTGTTGTTTTCATGTAGATATTTGCCTTGGTAATGAACTTGTTATCGTCCTGTTAACGTTTCTAGATTACCTGTGAGACACGAGCAAACCAAACTCCATTCAAAATTGTTGACATTAAACGGCAAGAATCCATCTGCACAACTTTTTTATTATTGTTTTTGTGAGTACTGTGCAATTAACAATCGACTAATCGTAAAATAAGAACAAACAAAACTACAAAATAAAAACTATTTCACTATTTAATTGTAACTAACCGCAGTCATCTTCCAGCAGCATATCTGCCACTTACTAAGGCAACACAAATTGCATCCTTTTTGATCAAGTTTGGTTTGTGAGGTGGATGTACTTAGCGGTAGAGGTTTTCTTCGGTCGTTTGTATGAGTACGGAACAGGCAACAGAAAGATCAACATTGAAAACATTTCTGCTACTTTCTTTATTATTTTCAACTTTCCACTTACTGTTGATGCTGAAAGAATAGATGGAGATTAAATACTTCTGAACGTTTTTTATTATCTCTTATGGGCTATTAATTTATATTATATATATATATATATATATATATATATATATATATATATATATATATATATATATATATATATATATATATATATATATATATATATAAATGGATTAGTGGGATTTATGCTTTCTGTCAGTGCTTTTTAGTTGTTAACTTGATAATGCTCCTCCTAAATACAGTTCACAATATGTCCCATGATCATGCCCTAACAAACAGTTGGGACAGATGTGATAGTTTGGTTCCAGATTTAAATTTTGTGTGAGGGTTCAACCTGAACTCCGGAAACTGTTTCCTACCTAGTTAGTGACTTTTCAACGTTCAGTACTTAGTCTTTATGCAGTCACTCATCACACTACTGATGATGACTGATAGTTGTAACATGGGGCCATGCTGTTTGACAACGTGTTAGCATCTTGTTGTTTCCTGTGGTTTTTGTCTTGCATGTTGTTGCATGTTTTTGTCTTATTCATGATAACAGCACAATAGAATGTACTTGTTTTCATGTCTTTGCTGTATGGACTGCAAAATCCCCATATGCCCTAAGGCCATCGCACCTAAAATGTGTGGTGACGTATGATGACACTGGTGCTGTCAACCCTCTTGTGTTCCTTTATCCTCTAGTGTTCAGGTAAATGAACTCATGGAGGAAATGGGTGATAATTCAAACAGATAAGGCTCCTTGTACCTGTTGACCACAGTCAGGACCTACTAAATCAGGACCATCTGACACAGTGCTCCATCAGGTCCTGGCTCAGTGACACCCACAAGGCATTGAGCTCTTATCTGCGTTGGCCGCCGCTTAGCATTTACGCCATTCACACGAACAATGCCATCTCTTCCCGCTCATTGGGTCTGTGACTGACAGTGGGTGTTGGTGCACTTGTGTCTTACTTCAGCCTCTATCGGGCGCTTGGCTGTTTATCCAGGCCAGATACCACCACCAAGACACAATAAAGGGCGTGTGTCTTCCTCACCACTTCCCATGTTGTTTGTTTAACTGAACTTTTATAATGGACCTTGCTCTCCATTTGGCACGTTGGTTTCCTCCTCAGTAAGATCTGTATTATTTGGGGGAGGGTTAGAGCACAAGGGCTGACTATAATGGTCACAGAGCCAGCTCACCACCCACCCACTGACCAGTCAACAAGGTGGAAGTGCCTCCTTGGCGACATGTTGAAAAGCATAGAAACAGAAGATAAGACCATTGTCTGTGCTAAAAAGAAAATGACTAATAGCTGAAGTATGATGTAGCAGCATTGTATGGATTTCAGGGCTTTTTAAAAATGTGTTGGCAAACATGCAAAAGAAGAGAAATACTATTGGTCTGATAGGTTATAAGTCTGGGTTTTCATTGGAAGGCCTATCTACAATGCAGCTTCTGAGCTATATGTAATCTACTTTCAGTTTTCACCATGCAGCTCAAATCTCATATTTGATGAGGCTGATATCAGCAGGAGATCTTGGGATCCCATGCCTCCATAATGGCTCCTGTGAAGCTGGAGTATTATAAAGCTTCTATAATAAACCTCTGTGATCAGTATATCCCTCCCTCCTTGCTCTTATTTATGAATGGCAGAATTTGACGAGGGGGCAGCTCAGGTGAGTAGCCGCCGATCACATGATACCAGCACTAAAGAGCCAAGTGAAGAATGTGAACAGCCCCCCTCCCCTTTTTACTCAAAAAAGTTGATTCCCTGTATTATAACAAATGCCCTCTTTGCCCCCTCCCTCATATGTGGAGCCATGTTGAGAGGGGGAACGGGTGTTGTAGAGGAAGGGGTGTGGTGGGGAGGGGGCACAGATAGTGGCTGCGTTTGATCTGAAGGTCGCCAGCCCCTTGCTGGTGTTGAGAGATGCTTGGCGAGCGAGGCTGGCTCTTATTTAATAACATGAAGGGGAAGCAGACCTTTCTCTCATAATTAGGCCTAATTACCCAGTAGGTGTGGACAGACAGCCCAAGAAGAGACAAACTGCCTTTATCCATGGACTTAGAGTCAGATTACTCAGAGCTGTCTTATCTGTTACAGGGCCAACAGGAGCCTCAATCCTCTTCTCCTGCCTCTTCCCACTGGTTCTCATATCAAGTATATTAATCAGTCAGTCTGATTTTTCATGGCTCATTCATGACACACAGGTTTAATTAGGGCTAGCTAGTTGCCTTGTCCTTAAATTCTGAGTTTTCTCCTGTGGACATGTTCAATGAGACAGTTTGGTGATCTGTTGAGTATTTGTTATCTGTTCCTCAGTCACTTTAACATGTTCATTATAACCGCTGGGTGAAGAGAACTAATAAAGAGAAATTTGACCAGTGGATTGTATCTTTCCCAGCAACATACAGATGCTACTCCAGTAAGTCATCTTTAAATTTACTCGATATGTGACAGGCTTGATTGTTTGCCTGGCTGCCTCTCTCTGTTAGCAGAGGACAATTTAGGGCTCTTCGCAAATAGATTTGAGTGGCACCCTCTTGTTTGTTTACAGTATCTCTTTCTCCCTTCCTGAGCTACCTGCATGTTTGTATTTGGGTTTGTGGGTGACTCACTTGCAGCCACCACAACAGAGCCATTGTTGGGGGCAGTTCAGTGACTGGAAAATGCTGATGCCTGAAAAACAGAAGGAACAGCCCACTGAGGAAGTAGGGGCAGTGAAAAGTGGCCAGTATGCTCAGCTTTCAGATGCGTTTTTGTTCTGCATATCTTGAGACCTGTCCTGCACTGTGACTTCACCCTCAGTGTCCCCAACTGTTTTCTTTTAATGACAGTGAACTGTGATTGGCATTGGAAAGTTTTACTACCCCTGGTCTTTAAACAATGAAAACAGACATTTTCAGGCTGCTATGTCCATGACTCACAGCTCCATGCAGGGTTACTGCAAGAGCACAAAAACGGAGGCCTAATCCACCTGTTATCAGGGTGTGTCTCCCGCTGTCACACTCTCTCACCGGCATGTAACTTTGGCATAGGAATGCAGCCTTGCCCACCCGTTGGTAGGAGGAGCAGCCTAACTGACAGACCCTCACATACAACACAAAAAAAGTTTATAGAGTTAATGGCTGACAGTTTCTTGTTGCTTTAGTTCAGAGAAATGTATCTTGTGCAAACAACCATTTGTTGTGTTAATTTTTTTTTTTGTCATGTTACATATTTGGAGGAATGCCGTGTTTTTTTTATAGTGAGAATGGAAAATGCCATGTGTCTCCTTGGACCAGTAAATTAATAGTAAACCTGAAGAATCGACTGTGTCCTTGAAAGTCCTTTAGTGGAGTGTCCTTAATAAGGCAGGCTGGTCAGTGATCTGTCTCTACGCTGTGCAGGTTCACATGGACAATTTAACCACTAACCTCCTAAAATGAGCTACCCCTGAATGCCTCAGGCTCTACTTTCAGCATCTGCTGATTGCAGGGAGCAGGGGTTATGCTAAGGAAAAGTCAAGAAGGTGGTGATTGTGAATGTGGGAAAAACTGCAGTGGGGTGAAGGTGAGGTGGTGCTTGTTAACCACAACATGTAGTTATCCAAAGTGCTTAATGAAAAATGGTGTCTTGTAAAGTTTCTTGAATAGAAGTAGTTTAATATTAAATTTTGCGTCATATTCAGAGTCTTTAGAGGCCTAAAAAAGACGTTAAATGTGTTACAACAACCACATTTCCTATTCTGTAAATCAAATCAGCTTTTTAAAAGACTTAAAACATTGTATCTGCAAGTTTGCATGTTTACTAGCTACCTGTCTTTGTGCCTTTTCTGCTACTGCATTATTGAAGTGACCTGTTGATATGCAGAATAGTGAGAAAGAGGAAGAATACTTTTCACATCATTTGTGCATGTGCATGTGCTTGTACACAAGCCCAAGACACAAAAATGTACATTCTTATAATAAGACTAAGAACCTGCATGCTAGCAGAGTTTAAATGCTGCATTTGTCACAGAGGTGTAGTGAGATTAATGCTTAAATTAATAATTAATTAAATTAATTTATTTACAATAATCAGGACTGCAGTCACTGATACTGAACTGTTGGCCAGAAATTCAAAGAACAATAATTGGTACTGTGGTAAAGCTCCTGTGTAAAACATTAAAATCGAAAGTTGCAACATCGTGCAGCAGCACAAGAAATTTGTATCTGCACCTCAAGAAGCACAGAAAAAAGAACGATGTATGTATATTAGACTAGTAAAGAGACAGTTGAGATTGCTGTAATATAAAGAAATAATCAAATCCATAATGTGCTACTTGACAAAAAAACAAAACAAAAAACATGTTGTACATGTACATTGGTAGCAAGGAGGTATGTCACAAAATGATCTGCACCCTGGACATGCGACACCAGCTGCCCTTCCGTCTATTTCTCTCAAGTTGCAGTCCCTGAGCTTTACAACAAGTGCCGTGGTGAAGTTTAACAGCCAACTGACACTGACCCCTTAACTCCAAAAACTCCAAAGGGTGCCTTTAAGCCAAAACTGGCTTGGGCAAGCAGTAGTCCTGTGTTTTACTTCATATCGGACAAAGTTGTAGTATAGTGATTCTGATACTGGTCTTTTTTTGGATTTTGGATTTGCAATTTGTGACCATGTTATTGCGGATAATTATGTATTTGTGTTTTATATATGATTTATCTGTTTATATTTGACATATAAATTCACTAATATTATTTATTATTATATTACTACTATTATTATTTATCAAAACTCTGTCTAGAAAATGTATGAATTGATGGATTAGCTATCTGAAGTGATCACTGACAATCCTTCACATGCAATTGTGCTGCACTTTTATGTTGACACATCATTTCCTTGCAGCATACCTGTGGTTGGTTGGGTTTCCTCAGCTGCCCGGCCTACAGAAGACATAAAAGTCTGAGTTGTTGCCACTGCCTCTGGGACAACGGCTGTTGATCACAGAAGGAGTGAGAAGCTTGAATCTCTGTCTGTTTACTGTAATTAAGCTGTCAGAAGTTGTGATTTATGACGTATTGAGTAAGAGAGGTGTTATCATGTAGAATAGAATGAGAACGATAGCGAGAGAGCGAGAGAGCCACAGGGTTTGTAGCTACCAACAACAGAAAGAACCGTGCCTTAAACACAACTCTCTGCAGTGTGGAAGAGAAAGGCCTCGCGGCAAAATGAAGCCGCTCTGTCCAGTGTGCAGAAACACAAATGGCACTGAATTACTGCAAAAAACAAAATTTGTGGGACAAATTGTGACTAATACTCAAAATGCTTTTGCCTGTTCAGCTCTTTATCACAAGTAACTCATCTCTTTGCTCACTTTTCTTTTGCTCTTGTTTTATTAGGCATCATGACATGGGTTTGTGGCCTCTTTGCATTCAAACTCTGATTGCATCACCCAGGGATGTCTCGTCTCACTCCGGCTCCCATCTACACCCTGAGGGGGGCTGGTGGGCCCCTCAACACCCTTCATTTTAAGTGCCATGGAGGGGACACTCCCCTCCTGTTTTCTGGGTTAGTCATTCATCTCAGTGTACATGCACACATATACATGTTTGTTTTACCTAATTTGATAAGTGGATAATAGTCTGTCCAATAACCATTTACATCTGGAACTGAATTAGATGAAGGGCAACATCAAACTGGCCTGGTAATGCACCACACACCAGATTTAATATGATCTTGGTTTTTATTAGTTATAGTTGGTTAATTTGATTTCGGCCTATGTTAGGCACCTATACACAGTATGAATGATATAAACAGCCACTCTAAAGCATCTTGTGTGGGGTTTGCAGGTCAGGGAAGGGTGCCATCCATATCTGGAATCTGAACAGCAGGAGAGCTGAGAAGATCATTGATGGTCATTCTGGTAGCTCGGTCATCTGGGTCAGCACACTCCACTCAAGAGAAACTCTCATCAGGTCAGGATAACCGCAGCTTTGATCTTAACGTTCCAATGTTTCCTACTATGTGTAGCTTTCTACAAAAAAAAATTCTGAACATGCACTGCAATATAAAATGTCTCTCTTTCTGTTGGTGGAGCAGTCAGGGACGAGACATGCAAGTCTGTCTGTGGGATCTAGCTGAAGGTCGTAGTGAGGTGCTGGACTCTGTGTGGACCGGCAGTGTTGGATTCTCTCAGTGCAGCCTGTTGGAAATGAGTCCTGGGACCTTCCTGCTGGCCTTTGCTGGACAACACACAGAGGAGGTGAGACATGTCGGCTGGAAACTGTAAATTGTGTGTAGGAGTGAATGTGAATGTGATATATGTACCATGTCCAGGTTGTACCCTGCTTCTCACCCATTGCATGTTGGATTAGGGATAAGTGTAATTTTAAAAGGAAACTTTTTCTGCTTATCTTTTGAAATATACAATTTTTATTACTTTATCATAATAAGGTGAAATTAACCAGTCCTCCATGTGCACTTCCCTGATGTTAATTTGGAGGATTGGATCCCCCAGCACATGTTGTTGTATGACAGGAGGTAATGTCTGAACTTACTGGCAGGTGGGATGGTTAATAGGTTACACAGACGTACTGTACTTGACTATAAAAAATGTCAGCCTGTATGAACCTGACCAGACTTGCTGTTTCCAGTTTTCTCATCAGACTTAAAGTGTTCGCACATATTTGTGGCTTTTATTTCTGTTTAGTACATTAGTGGAGAATTGAAAGTCCCTCTGCAAGAATTGTTCTCTTATTTCAAAGTTCTGTCATCTTTTCCTCTTACCACACTGCAGTTATCTTTTGCAGGTGATTTGCTCTGTAAATGTTCAGTCAGATGGCCAAGGTAATATTTTTAGCCTATTGACATTGGATGTGTCATGAGTTAAAGTGATGAGTGCAGTTTACAGCCAGAAGCTGTCAAACAGCAATCTAAACAGCCATATTAACAAACCAACCTTCATGTCACAAGTAAGTATTCACATTTCAAATTTAGGAACCTAATACTAGTCACTGGTAAATGTCAGTTAATTTTGGCCGTGGCTTGAATCAAACTATTCAGTTTATGTTTTTTTTTTCTACAGCACCTAAAGGCCCCATGAGAGCCTAAGAAAGCAAGGTTAAATATGCCTTTTATAAACTATCAATGAAAAGTAACACATACATAATTCCCAGCCACAGATTCAGTCATTTATGAAAGTGGGCTGTACTATTTGTCAAGGTGGCTGTTAACGTTTTCAATTTTCCAAAGTTTTGCAAACAAAATGTACTAGCCTGATAAGATTGTGCATTGGAATGGAATCACAGTCATGGTTAATGCTCAACACCCACAAGTCTGTAGGGGTTTCTGTGGAGCCAGTATCTGAGAGGTGAAGCAGGATGGTGAAAGGGCAGCCAGGGATTCAGTCATCTTTTATTGCCTCCAGATTCATGTTACTTGCTCCACTTTGGAGGAGCCACACTTGAAAGGGACAGAACAGTCACCTGATCCAGTCAAACGTGCCTCTACTAACCCCAGTCCAACAGGCCAGGCATCAGGGCGCCTGTGACTCCCAGCACCTCAATAATGCCATTGTCCCAATAGACAGACATACAGACAGACAGACAGAATCCCACATACACCACACACACCCATAAAAGGTACACCAAAACAGGGACAGCCAATTTCGTCGTTTTGTCTCCACACCCTATTCTTCAGACGTAACTGGCCAAGGCAGATGCCTATCATGTATCCACAAATAGAACACTCACATAAGTTAATTCCCTCAAGAAAAAAATCCATGTGCACTTGCCACAAAACCTACATAATAGCATTACTGGTACTTCTCAACTGCTGTAAAAAACATGCAGATAGCTCACTATTTAGATATGTAATTAAGAAAACCTTTTCCTTTTGCATTATATTAGGTGGTTTTACTGTTTACTGCTCACACTGAGATTCCTGCCAGCCTTTTGCTGCCATGGCAGAAACATTAATTAATAGTGTGGGTGTTTTATTTATGGGCAGTGTGATGCCACACAAGAACAATGATCACCTGAGGCATAGAGAAGTCCTCAAAGGCCCTTTTTGTGAGGCACGCAGAGAGAAGCATGCAGGACAGATGTATTCTAGTGCTAAAATACAGATTGCTCCCCTAAAGGGCTGTTTAATTTGAGCCCTAATGAGGATGAATATGTGGATCATCAGCACTAAGGAAGTTGAAGGAATAAGTTTTGGTAGTGGTGTGGGTATGGACACACACACACACACACACACACACACACACACACACACACAGGCACGCACTTTATCACTGGCTTCATTAGGCTGTGTATTCTATCAGAATCAGTGCCAGAGAGTGCAGGAAAACACCATTCATGTCACAGGGTCAGGCTTTAGCAGGATTTATTATAGACAGTGGGGCGGCTGCTCTGTGCTGATGGTTGTAATGTACTCTACTGATGGTTGGAGGCACTCTATTCCTGGTCCTGAAACACGGTGGCAGGTTTAGCAGATTCAGATTTCTTATTTGACTTACTTGGAAAATACTTTTCAATTCTCTTTACATATTTAACATATTGACTCATAAAGTGCATTTAAATGCATGTTAACTCATAAAGTGCATTTAAATGCCAGGTTGTAGTCGGCTTTCTCGGGAAAGCTAAATTACTAACTGTGATGTTAACGGAAAAGATAGTTTCCGAAATCGGTGTAGGGGAATATAGAAATCCAATATCTTCAGGTAGATTTCTACCAAAGAACACTGGGTTCCCTTGCAATGTATATGCATAACCAGTTTTCTAATCAGCTTTCTCCAAAAGAGCAGTGACATGCGGAGACAGCTCATGCTATGAATCAGCTGTGTATATCTTTCTTAGCCTTTCTTAGTCCCTGTCTAATCACTGTGTATCAGCATGAACACCCAAAAGAAAGAAAGAAAGCAGCATTTGCTGTCACCTATACGGTTAAAATTTTCAGGCATCCAAAATAAGTCTGAGGTGGAGGATAAATCTAGTTACTTTTGTATATGTATACGCAGATTTCCAGTAACCAGGTTGCATGCAGTAACCAAGTGCATGTAAATACAGTTATAGAAGGGAGCAGAAATCATAGTGTGATATGTGTTAACTAAAGCACGTTAGCATTCAGATGTTAGGTCTAGCTCAGGGTGCTGCTTTTAAAATAGCCTCATAAAGCTGCTAGCATGCAAACGGGTCCAGCCATTTCTAGTGAGTTATAAGATGTACTTGTCATTTGTTCTCTGCAGATCAAAATCATTCAGCTGCCCAGTAAGACCCCAGTCTGTACCCTGGCACCAGATGCTAAGCTGGGGATGGTCATGTGTATAAAACTATGGCAGGTAAGCAACAGGCAGTTTAAATGTGTCTTTTTATTAAACAGTGTTGCATAGGTTTTTTCCTTAATAGATTTACAGAATCATTGTATAGTGAATTCACCTTGGCAGTCACCATCAAAAGCAGAACAGTCCTGTCCTTCTCTCTGTCTAAATTATTTTTAATAATTACCTGCGATACTCTGATTTGCCAGCAGGTCATAACAAGATTGAGTAACAGAAAGTGCACCAAAAAAGCACATTTGAGATGTGGCACATGATTTACAGCCCATCAACATGTTCCGGGCTATTTTTCCAAGTGCTTTTTCTCAGCTGGCAGCAAGACCCAACACTGTAATTAGACATTTGTAAGGCAGAGGGTTTACAGCCGTATATCAGCCTGCAGCTCTCCATCTAGTTTGAGTCGAACAATGTTTTTGCGTTCTGTTTTGTATATGCTGCTGAGAGTTTTATTTTCCAGCCATTAAGGAGACCCTGTAATTATTTTTATGGCTAATTATTAGATGTGGGTTTAGGTCTTTTGGGAGGGGTGGTTTTTATGCAAATCTTACAGGCTGTGCAGTTTTTAGGCAACGTAATCATCACCGGGTATTATTTGAAAGCCAAAGGGAGCTGTGTTGCTGGCCTGTGCACATTTAGTCCTGTATTCCTGTAATAGCAGTTAGAGTTGCTTAGGTCGCATAAGCCAAATACAAAAGCTGTAAAGGTGACATTATATTTGTGATATAATTGTAGAGACACGTAGACAGGAGTCTAGAGAGTTACAATCTCACTTTGCGAACTGATGTTGTGTTTGTGTTTTTCTTTCTTTCCCTTTGATTTTACTGTTACACCCACCTTTCATCATCTGATTTATTAACCAATACTGGTGCACTGTTGAGTGCCAGGAAACATAATGATCAATTATATCATTAGAAATTATATAATATCATGTAATACAGCACAGGCAGCTGTCAGACTTCAAAGCCGAAGGGCCCAGGTGATTCTAAATCATTTCAGGCTGATTTCTTTCAAAGTCAAGGCATGTTCATTTGTTACACTGACTGAGCAACTCAAGCAGTCCAAGAAGTGGGGAAGGCCGAAAACCCAGTGGGTAAATCCTCTTTCAGTCACACACATGTACACACACATGCAGGTTGGGAACTCTACCCTCATATGTTGTCTGTCAGTCATGAGAAAAAAGCTCATCTTGTGTTTCACATCAGATTTTCATATGCTACCCCACTGTTTCTTTAACTCCACACAGGGGGAGGCAGCAGCTGACACCGTCAACCTCTCTCCCTACCTTGTCTCTCTCTATTACACACACTCCAGAAAGAAGCTACTGACAATCATCTCTTCTCTGTGTCTTGCCTCTCAACATTACTCCCTCTTTTATTCCCCCTGTTGAGATGAGAAGTGATTACCCTCCATTATTTTCTAGACAGATTCAACAGCAGGTTTATTGTGGGCCTATAAACCCTCTCTGCTGGAGTTTATGAAAGAGATTAAACACATTGTAAAACTTCATTTTCTACTCAATTCCAATTCACTTTAGCAAAATCCCACCCACGCTTTAAGCCATATGCTGAGCTACAATATGTCTCAAAGGTGACAGAGCACACTATCTGATTTCTTTGGATCTGATAGGCTATGGAGCGGAGAATACTCCAGGCGAGAAGGACGAAAGTGCCTCCACATGTGGGTTTGAGGGGGGGATGCAGTATTTGGCTAAGGGGACAGTATTGATATATTATGTGCAAGGATTTTAATGTGAACAGGGGCTGGCTGGAAAAAAGGAAATGTTCCTATACAGATATCCATCACTCTCAGCTCATCACCTTGCTGCCTCGTGGCCATGACATCATGGCGGACTGGGACAAAAACTGGAGGAAACGATTGGTTCCTTATGTTGAAGCGTTGCCTGCCTGGGGCCTGTGGCAGCCACATCAGTAAACAAGACGTTGGACATTAGGTCATTCAGAAATACATACATAGACGTGTGTGTTGAATATACAGTACACTTTGATTTTATTTATTTTTGCTTTTTGCTGTATTAGTTTATTTGACAGAACTTGAATGAGGGACAGAACTTACCGATAAACACTGAAAACTGTAAATGTTCCAGCCATGAACAAGGCTAGATGTTGAAATTCACTATAGAAATTGAAAAAAAAAAGACACATACTTTTAACTCATATACATAGGAGGCCTGGTATATCAGTGGTAGAGCATTGGGTTGGGATGCAGAAGGCAGCGGGTTTGATTCCCGCCCCACCAGGTGTGGCCGGACAAGCCAACAAGGGTCACCCTGGTGCTCTTTTCTCTTTTAATATCTGATAATGCATTTTGTAAATACTTAAAAGCTAATAAAATGTTGATTTCATTTTAGCCCAGCACTAGTATATTTAACAAAGGTAGTCTAGAAAGAATAACTGTGTAAAAAATGTTCTGTCTGACTTAGAAATTGAATCAGAAATGGGGAAATTGAGGGATTAGGAAAATAGTTTTGTCAACAAATATGTCAGGAAATTAGATCCTAACTGAAAGCAGCTGTCCACTAATTGATATATAGATAAATTTATTGTCTAACTAGATACATTCTGACAAAATTGTGATTGTCAATTTCTTTGTAATTAGGAATCAGAATAAAGAAGCAATTTAAATTGACACTAATCACAAATTGTGATTCTCTCTACTGCCTTTGTTATTATATAAATAAAACAAATCATACATATGACATGTAGAAAGATTATTGTTAGTCAACTCACAACTACAATAGGGCTCAGTTGGTAGAGTGGCCGACTACTAACCATAGGGTTGGAGGTTTGCCCCCCATTCTGTGTCTCTGAGCAAGACACAGAACCCCTAACACCCCATCCCCATCCACAGCCCGGTAGAAAATGGTGAGGGTTGCATCAGGAAGGGCAGCCGGCGTAAAAACTGTGCCAAATCAACATGCGGACAAATGACAAATGATCCACTGTGACGATCTTAAACTCACAGGATCAGCCAAAAGGACAAATAAAAAATGTAAAATCCTAACATCACAACTGTGGCAACTGCGACATTCTGTGTGCGTTTGTATTCCGTCAGAAAGAAAAAGAGGGATAAACATTCATGTATAATTTAGCAATTATGTTGTTGTCTCTGTTAGATTTTGTATTAGTGCTTCCATAGGTTACATCTTTTTCTTTTTTCCCCTTAGCTACACAGAGACTTTTCCAAAAGTGATGACACATATCAAACAGACAGGTTTTTACCATAGAAGCTTGAAATGCTTCAAATGGAAGTTGTTAAAAATCTAAAATGTGAAATATCTTAACAATATGACAAAATTACAATACCTGAAACCATTCAATTATTTGTTAACATGCAATTGTTGTCCCTTTGTTCCAGCGTTCTATTAATTTAACTTTGAAAAAGTGGCATACTGTAAGGTCATATCAGTATTAACAGGTTAAGCCAGTCCAGAGCTGCCCGAGCTTCAGTGCTGCCTCTTCAACCACCTTCCATCCTTCTGTCTTTCCAGTGCCTGTATGGTGATGAATCTCCTCCCAGAGCCCCAGCCCACTCCAACAGAGAGCCCTCTTGTAGAAGGGCCTGTGGAGGATATAATGAATTAGGTGTCTACCCAGGGTTCCCCAACCTCCGACCCATGACATCATCTATCAAGGAGGTCCTACACTTAAGTGAAACAGTGGGCCCCAAGCCTGGAACGTTTAGCCTGAGCCCTGCCTGCAAGCAGGGGCCACTGATTTTCACTTGTTTTTATTTGTTTTCATAATCCCTTAGTGTTCGTCCTCGCTGATGTGTTTGGAAGGAATACATGACTGTGTCTATAATTTGTTTAAAGCTGGAAGAAGAGAAGTATAGAGCGCTAAGTGAGAAGAGGACTGAAGCTAGATGAAAAATGGCAGACATGGCCCCCTCTCACATATGGAAAAAATTTCTTTCCCTACTAAATTCAGCAGGGCACAGTGCTGTTGCTGGGGGCATGATGGTAGTTTAAAGCCAAGGCTCAGGCATATGTGCTATGTACAAAGATTATATCTGTGCAGTGTATTCACGGGTCTTTCAAAATGCATTGTGTAGCTCAACGGGTCAGTGTCCCAACTTTAAAGCTTGAATGATTGTTTTGGAGACTGCTCCAGGCATATGTGGATGTAAAGGAGTATGTTATAGATAGCACGAGTCATGGTATGCAGAAGAATTGTAGAATTTTGGCAGCAGCAGGATGGAGGTTTGATCAAACAGCCTTGCCTCCCTTCTTCTGTTTCCTTCATTTGTACACACTCTTCAGTCCATCTTTGTCACACCAACATTGTAGAGCTATATAAAACCCCTATTTTCTTTCTTCTTTTTTTTTTTTTTTATACACGTCAGCTTTTTATTGTCGTCTGCCCATTTGTGCCTGTCTTCATTTCATGTTATTTAAAAGATTTACCAATGTGAGGTTTCGAGGTTTATTGATGATAGCAAAATTATTTCTGAAGGGTTAGGACAGGTGACCAAACAAATTAAAAATGGTTAGAATAATCACTAATGAAAATAACTTGTGCCTTAGTAGCTGTGATAGAATATAATTATATTTTTCTTTATTTTTTTTTAAGAAGAAAAATGGAAAAAAAATATCAGAACAATAGATAATGTATTAGAGCACACAAAAAAATCTAAGTTAAAATGAGGTCTGGGGCTCAGAAATATAGATGAGGAGCAAATTGAGGAGTGGTGTAATGGAGTGCTGGAAAGAGAGAGCAGAGGGCTGACGAATGGAGCCCACAGCATGTCTCCAAGTGTCAGCGGGAGCTTCCAGGATGATAACCTCTGCTCCGCTCAGCTTCTAGCACAAAGCAGCGGTTTTTGTGGTTTTTACTCACACTGCTCTTCGTGTCGCTTCCTATTTTGCTGTCTCACCTTCTCTCACTTGTTGTCCCCTCTTACTTCTAGCCAGACTCAGGTCGTGGACCTCTCCTCTTGGCTGGATATGAGGATGGTTCTGTATTGCTGTGGGATGTAAACCAGAGGTCCAAGCTGAGTCAAGCCAAAGTCCACCCTGAACCTGTCATGTGCCTCGCCTGGGACACCAAGCATCTGAGGGGTATATCAGGCTCCTCTGAGAAGAAGCTCAACTCCTGGATGATGGACAGACAGAACAACCTGCAGGTCAGCAGAGGACAGGCTGAAAGTAGCCTCTTGGTTAATTGTTTGCAACCATTTTAGTCTTATAAATCCCCTGTCAGATGAACTGAAGTACTTCTTCAGGGAGACTGCCCATCTTGTTCCAAATATTTTTATTTAAATGAATGTTTAACTGATTGTTATTTAACAATATTAAATAGGAAAGTTGCTAATACACAGTGCAATATGCTAACAAGTGAATGAGAATTCCAGTAGAAACCCAGTATTTAATGGATACAGTGACAGTGTTTTTGAAGAGTCAATGCTTTGGTCTGTTCGTCCAAGTCCTTGGACTGTCCAAAGCTGGACATTAAGGACATTTATGATTAATTTAATATTTCAACCATTTCTCTGTTATTTGTAGTTCAGTAACCGAATTTTCTCTAGTACTTTTAACATGTTTATACATTGATTTTACACACACATAAATATATATAAATATAAATTGACATATATATATAATTTTTTTTTTTTTTCTCTACTCCTTTCATTTAGCTTTATGAATTGTTTATTCTTTACTTAAGCTAACAGTTTAGACTTTTTTGGTCTTGTTGTCAGTTGCAACAATTAGGGTTCCAGTTTTATAGCTAAGGCTGTGTTTTATCCAAATCATAATGACATCGTTTTCAAATTAATTGTAGTTATTATAGTTTTAGTAGTCTTTCTACAAACTGTTGAAGGGAAAGGGAAACTGTTGAAGTGTCCCTGTTTGACTATTCATGATAATGTTACACAGAAGTAGCTCCGTGTTTCTGGTCCTGAAGTCTAATCCTGCTAACTAATGGTTGCATAAGAAAGTTAGCTAAAAACCATAAAAGAGTCTATTAAAACAAGCTCATAGTGAATATGGGAGGAGAGGAGTGTTGCCTTTCTCTGGGCTCTTTTGGAAAACATCAGGGCCAAAGAGGAAGAGGCTCAGCAGGGCTCCAGGGGGGGCCATAAATCAGCTGCTGGTTACACAGCATTGGCGGGATCAGAGGCCAAGGGCTGTCACTTCAGAGTCTAACCACACACATACACATTGACACATAGTCACACAATAGGTCTAGATTATTATTTTTTTAAATTTTTTGTCCTTTCGGCTTATCTTGTGAGTTCACTAAAAGAGATCACACCAACTTGTACCATAAGTTATTTTACATACAGCCAGCGCTTCAGCTTCTTAATGCCTCATTTGAATCTGTATTTTCTCCTGATTTCATGAGCAAAGGGGAATGCTTCCATTTTTCAGCCAGCCCCCATTAATCAGAGCCAAGAGGAATCTGAAGCTGATATAGTACACTCCTGCACAGTGAAGGTATTATTCTTTCCAAGACTTTTTACAAATGAACGCTTGAATTAGAAATATTTGCAAAACCCCATCTTTTATTCGCCCTGAAAAGGCATCTAGGAAAACACTAGGAAGGATTTGATTCAATATACTAAAACAGGAGGAGATCAGTTATTTGGTTTATTTTGCTCAAGCAACAAAATATTGATTCAGCATGTAATTCAGGATGAGGGTGACAGGATAAAAGCACAAGGAGAGGGAAAAAAATCCAAAAGGGGCTTTTAAATTATCCTGAAGTGCAGCTCAGTGTGACGTCCAGACAGTTATTCTCAGTTCTTCCCACAAAAGTATTTTTGTGTGGCAGCTGTAAGCGGGTGGGGGGACCTGCCGGGTGGTGGACTCGGGCTACGGGTCCTGACGGACGACCCGTGAGAGGTAATAAAAATATCAAAACCTCGGAGGCCCCTTAACAAAACAAAAAACACATCTGCAGTTAAGGGAACAGTAGTTCACAGTGGGAGGCTGCAATAAAGACTGAGGAGGCTATAAGTGCCACAGCATCCCACTTCCCACAGATTACCCCTGCGATACAGTCCACTGGCTGGTAAGACAGATTCTTTTTGTGAAATGGAAGGGAAACTGAATATGACACAACACAGTGCAGTTATGATTTAGTGAAGCTGAAGGGCTGTGAAGTGAGCTTATCAAGGCCAGATAAAGACAGATAGCCTTAGGAATAGAGGTTAATGTATTACACATGGCTCCCTGAGGCCTTTTATCTGCTGTTTGACCTGGCTGGCCTGATATCTTCTCGTAGTAATGAGGCATCATCTTGAGCTCTTTTTTTCCCCCTTTCCTTCTACTGTGTGTTTCTGGGAAAGTGTCAAGGTGAGACAATGAAAGTGTGGGTGCTAGTGTTTACGAGCTGTTAAGCAAAATGGACATATATTTAGGTGGCTACTAGACTGTATTGACAAGTGCAGTGACGTGTTGGCCTAGGAATAAGAAAAAGACAAAGGTCGTGGACTGGAGAAAAAGGAAGCAGGTATGGACAGAAGAAGATTTGCTACATAAATCAACCATGGCTGACAGCAAGCCATTTCTGACACTGATGACAGTTCTCTGCAGGTGTAACTCCTGCTTCTCATCTTTATTACAGTGTATAGATACACCAACTGTGCATCCTCATTAATCACCTGCATGGTGTCCTCTGTAAATTATTGCACCCATCAGCAAATACTGATTTGAGCTGTCCTGACGTATTTGTCGCTACCTCAGTCTGCTATAGAACTGATGTATGTTCGAGCTGGCTGTCATAACAATTATGGCTTTTTCTGTTGAGCAACACTCCCCTCTCTTTTTTGAATGGGGCTGCTCACCTGTCTGACACATCCATATCCTGTCAGCTGAAGCCATGCTCCGACAGGCAAGGTGACAAAAGGCTGTAATCTCTTTGCTGCCAAGTGTGATTCAGGGACAAGGTGTGTCAGAAATACCTGCAAAAAGCCTCACAGCCGCTTGGCTCAAGTGAGTGAGCGATGATGGGACGTTTCAGTAGATCAGCGTGAACACCAAAATCCCTGCCAAGACTGACAGAAAAGATGAGGAGAAAAGTGGAGCAAGGCCTGAGTGACATCTGCCAAGTGGACGCTCTTGTCGATGAGACAGGAAAAAAAAACAAAAGAGGATCCTAGAGTGTGAATTTATGTTGGATCTGTGGGACCAGCTGCTCAGCAGAGCTGGTAGCCCCCTGACAGCTTAGAAAGTTGGTGTTTAGACAGCAAATCTACTGTGTGTGTGTATCTGCATGCTGTAACAAAGGCCAGGAAGGAGTGTTCAGAAAAAAAGTGATGAAACCTTTGAAAAGACATATTTTGTCTGTGATGAGCTTGTAAGAAAGCAATAGGAAAAATGGAGCATCCTGTAAAATGAACCAAAACGCCTTAGTTATAGCTAAAGGATTTCATTACAGATTGAGACGTGGTTAATCGCAGCACCTTAAACAAGCAGTGTTTCCATTGTGACTTACTTGTTTAACTGTAGTGACGAGCGTCTTTATCTTGAACATCAACAAGGAAGCAAACACATGGGGGTGACTAATGTATAACATGCAAACATTTTTGACATTGTTTATTATATAAAACAAGAGTGACATAAAAAAAGAAAGCAAAAAAAAAAGGATAAGAAAAAAACTTGTGGCTGAGCACTGGTTAAGCTATTGACCTGTGAGTTTAATGAAATTATGATTATGCCACCTGGTTCCACCTATTATTGAACTCTCTTGTCTAATGACATACTTAGTCTTTCTACTTGAGCTTTTCTGATGCAATGATGAACAGAAGGCCAGCACATCAGCTTTAGTCTTCACCCCTACTGAACCACCAATCAGCACAACATAAACAATATCACTGCGGCTGGAGAACATGGAATTAAAATGACAATTGCACTCATCCTAAAAAAAAAAGTAAAAACATTTTCACATACAGACAAATAACTAAAATTATTGATCGAAGTCTAAAATTGTTGGTGATCAGCTAATTGGTTATTTAGCTAATCTTTTTAATGCTGTTCATGTCAAGCACTACTGCCACTTTGAATCAGAGTAACGTGTAAGACTGCTTAACAACCAGCGGAACTGCACACAAGCATCATTAATTATGGCACAAAGGTCTTGTCTCGCCACTTTTTCCCCTGGCTTTCTCAGACTATGGAAAGTAAAAACAATTAGCTGGCCAACCCTGCTGAATGACTATTACTACATCATTAGCCATTTTGCTTACAACTGACCCTTTAATGAAACAAATGCCTTTTCCTGACACAAACTAAGGGAAGCAAAACAAACAAAAACAGACACTTAAACCCATCATTATCAGGCTCCTAATGCAAACCAGATGGGGCATACCAACTTCTTGAGGTAATAGCCTCAAAACAATCTTTCATCTCTTCATATTCTTTGTATTTGACTTGTTTGGTCTAACCAGCCACATGCTGTTTCGTACTATTGAAACTAGTGATGATGGTTTGATTTACAATAAAAAAAGGAATGAAATCACACCATCGCCTGTTCTGAACTTAACTTTCTTGCTCTGTTTTGATCAATGACATTCCTCTCTGCTCTCTGTCTCCCTTGCATTCCACTTTATCCACTTGGGCTATGAGTACCTGGCTTATATCTTCCACATGCAGCTCATGGATGGTTCCTGCCCGGAACAGGAGCATGTAGATAAATTCTCCACTGTCTCCTCTCATCCAAGGTCATTAGTCTCCTTAGACAACACTTATGAAGTCAATTTTACGCTGTCCAGTTTGATTTCGGCTCCCATATCCAGATGTTTGTGTCCCATCCAGTGAACCAGCAAAGATCCCTAGAGTGCAGGAAGAGCACGTTTCGCTCCATAGGAATGCCCATCACAGTAGGCCCTTTAGATAACCACCATTACCACCATTCATTATATTATGTCACAATGTTGCCCCTTTAGAGAGATTGATACAGTCTTTGGGACACTGTAGATCACAGGGAGAGGGAGCTGTGGCTAATTTTTAGCAGGCAGATGTTACAGCGGTGTATTTATCGCGCCTCTTTTCTTGCTGACCGGACCTTTCATTGCAAATATAATTCATCAGGTGCTTAAAGCAACAAGGCCTCTGCAAACAAGCATTTCAGCGAGATGGTCTCGCAAACTGTGACTAAGGTAACGCAAAGCTCCGTCGCTCTTCCGGGAATAGGCCTCCTACCTCCAAACTAAATAGTGACACGCAGAGAGATTTGTTCGCAATCCTCGTGCTGTAATGTTTTATGGCTGATGATTGAGTCCCAGGAGTCTACAGCCAGGTTCAACAGACATTCAGCCTCACATTGGACCTCAGTCATCAGATCAGCTGATAGTCTCTCCCTGTCAGTGTTTGTATTGGCTTCAGTTTCCTAGACTGTAGTGATTAATTGACTTACTGACCTAATTCGTTTCTGATTATTTTTGTCTCTTACTTGCAGTAAGGTACGGCATATGCATGAATTTTGCTTATGTAATATAAAAACAAATGTGTCCACTGTATATTTGATTCATGCCTCTTACCTGCAAACACCTGGTAAGATCGTCTTCCTCTTGGTGGTTTTACAGCTTCAAGACTGTGTGACGATGGTCAACCCTGGGGTTTCCCAGCTGTGTATCAGGCAGGATGGTAAGCTTCTGGCGTCAGCAGGCTGGGATCACCGCGTGCGGGTGTTTGGCTGGAAGAAGCTGAAACCGCTGGCAGTGCTTCAGTACCACACTGACATGGTGCTAAGTGTGGCCTTCTCTGACCACCAGGACCCTAGACAGAGACTGCTGGCTGCTGGATCCAAGGACCAAAGGATCAGCCTGTGGTCAATATACAATGAGGCGGCGAGCACTAACTGAGCCTTCAAGCACTGGGAAGACACACAGATTTTCTTAATAAAATTTTGCTCTCGTTGGTACTTATTTAATGTGGCAGGAGCACATGCTCGTGCCTCTTGACTATTACTGTTACTGTTTGAGCGACAAAGACAAAAGTTAGTACATGATGACTTTTGAAGGTAGAATTAATTAATTGTTGGGTGGTTTTGCAGAATCTGCAAAAGCTCTGCTGGCCAATTATTCCAACCTCTGCATGCTAAAAATTATTTTTAATTTTTGGTGTAAATCGCAGTATGCCAAACCACTACCATCAGTTAAATTGATATATACTGATACTAATTAATATTTCTTTTTTTTTTTATTAATTTTCTCTCTCTCTCTCTCTCTCTATATATATATATATATATATATACACACACACACACACACACGCTAAATAAAAGTGTAAAATTTAGCTTTTGCTTTACAAAAGTGCAAGGCCAAATTTATGATAATTTTCACCTACCTGGAGAGTAAACGGAGCTGCAACTTGTGAAACTGGTAAAAGGAAAATGTTTTGACTCAGATGTTTGAAAAATGTTTGAGACTTATCGAAATACCGTTTGAACAGCAGTAAATACCCTACTAGGTTTTTGAAAGATTCCTATGTATTTATTTTTAGTAGGAGTATAATGTACTACAAATTGAAGACTGCATTCCAGATCACTAACCTTGTTTTCTCAAGAGATAATTCTGTAATTTTAATTTTGCATTCAAATGTAACCTGTCAGAGTTGTACATACAGACAGTGTTTCTATTGCTATTAAGGAAGTTGAAATAACTTCTGTCTTTTGAAAAGGTAATTAGGCAGTAGTTGACTTTCTGCAGACTATTTGCTAAAGCCTGATGGGATGCTTTGTGTTGCGCTGTGATTGTGTTGACTTTTCTGATAGGAGATTTGCTCCAGTGCACTTGAATTTGCAGTATACAATGCACCTGAGCAGCTATGTAATCCTGTTTTGTTATCCTAGCAGGTCTTAACATACAGGCCTTGCAGTCTGACCTGAGCAGTATTTGTCCAACAAAGTTAATCACAGCAAGGGAAATCGACAATAGAGAGATGTTGATTTAGTAAAGGTGCAAATTTGCAATTGCCCTCCTTGGTTAGCATTATTTGTTCATGAGCTGATTTTTGTTTCTATGTTTATCTTTGAAACTACCAAAAACAAAAAAAACAAAAAATCCTTTCTATACTTTTATGCAGAAGAATTTCTGCATAAAACCCTGACCCTAACCCTTAACAAGTAAAAAAACTTTAAAACTTTAAATCCCCCTTTTTAACAGAATAATAAATAACTAATCAATATGTGTGTTTCCCTTACATGTAATACCAAACATGCCTCTATGTCTTTCTTAAAGAACTCACATTTGTCAGGAAGAAAGCCAAAGGTATTGTGAAGTCCCATGGAAAATTGAGAGGTGTTGTTTTTCTGTCCACTGTCTCTAATAATATCTGTGTGAGTCAATGAGCAGCATGGGAGCTCATGTGTTACAACACAGTGCCGTGAGGCTAAGGGCCACGGCTTCAAACTCTAGACATTCTGCTTCATGAAGGCTTTGTCTCCTGGGATGACCCCAGGTTGCGGAGCACATCATGCAGTACAGGAAAGGCCTGAGAAATCAAAGCCAGACTAGCATAATGACTTTGGATCATTAGCAAACAGAGGAAAGATGAGGTCATTTACTTGACAAGCTGCCTAGCTGTGATGCTACTGTCGTGAAAAAGTGTGCAACTGCAGGCTTTTTGTGTTTTCTTACTTGTATGAGGGTTTTGTACTTGAAACTTTTCCCCAAATCTAAAACCCCCAGATCAGTGGGTAAAAATCATTTTTACTTTTTTTCCTGGTTTTAGTGGGGTGGTTAGCACTTTTTCCTCACAGCAAGAAGGTCTTGGGTTCAATCCCTGGACCAGACAGGGCCTTTCTGTGTGGAGATTGCATGTTCTCCCTGTGTTTGTGTAGGTTTCCTCCGGGTGCTCCGGCTTCCCCTACCACTAAAATTGGGTGCTAGGCTCAGGACTAACCCTCCATCTGATCATCTGATGCAATTTCTTTTGTACACCCTGTATGTATGATGACAAATAAAGCACTTTACATGTTTTCCTTGCTCACTGCGAAGCTTCATCTATATCTTTTGTCCCTGACCCCACTGGTGACATCTTGCATGCATAGTAACTTCCTAATTCTCCTGTTGGCTTTGAACAAACACTAGAGGTGGTGTGGGCCCGCTTCCGTCCATTCTCTGATAAATCAAATGCTGTGTCCATTGGTGCAGATGTCTTCTGAATGGGGCAGTCAGCAACCTACCGGTCTTAGAAGTGGCTGGTGGTAACTCGTAAATCACTTCATAATAGATCATTTAGGAAGTCAATAAATGGACAGGGTGACCGTCTGCACAATAGGCCCCGTGTTTTACTTATCACCTAACGTGTGTCTTCCTTAGCCTCAAAGGGTAAAGGTCAGCCTGGCTCTAGGATAGGACATAATCCTTTGGGATATAATGGTGTGCGAGTATACCTATGGGTGATGCTGTCAAACCCTGAGCCTTTGGGTGGATTCATGGATTATGTTACGACCAAGATGTCACACTGAGCCTGATTATTTAGGAAACAATGGTGAAAAAGAATAATCATAAGAAAATAATCCCTTTCTGTCCGAGCCAAAACCAATGTTTCACCTCCAGGCTTATTTATTTTTTCAAACGTGAATTAATACAAATGTATCAAGCCTCTCGCCAAGTGATTATGATATGTTTGGATGTTCCACATAAAATGTCCATCAGTAACCTCATGCAAACTGTAAACCTCACGTTTTGTATTGGTTGAGAGGCCAAGGTTTGGGATGTAAAACATTTTATTTAGGTTGATGACTCTGGTGGGTTTACCTGGCTTTTTTTTAACAGCTTAACTGTCCCCAGATGCATGAAGGCAAGGCTTGGCAGCAGAAATGTACATAGTGGTGAAGTGAACGCATGGAAAACCTGATGGACCTGTCACAACAGATGTTCCAGATGCAGCTGGGTGTCATATGATGCCCCGGGTTGTATTATCATCCATTCTCTACCTCTTTGTTCTTCAACGACAAGTCCTTGGCATCATGTCTTCTTGAGACTGAGTCTGGGCACATAAACTACTCTGCAACATAATTGGTATGAAGCAGGTTGATCTTTTCATATGTTTAAAATTATTGATTTATCACAATAATGTATTAAAACAAATAGCCTGGGGCTGTTGAACCTATGCTGGGGCCTATGTAGATGTGCGTTTCAAAAAAATGCAGTGTGGAAAATATTTTTTAATACTGATTGGGCTGGAACTAATGCAATTCATTATAATGCCTCCAGTAGGCGCAATTTCCCTAATTTGGCATTTACAAAAAAAAAAAAAAAAAAAAAAATCACTTCATTTTAGTTTTAAGCATTACAGTGTTTCAGTTTCACTTAACTTTGATAAACTAAAGGTTTATCTTAATTTAGTTAAATTACAATACATTTGATTTCAATGCATTGATTTCTGCTTTTCTTTACGCAAGTTTTGCACTTAAGATTGACCACTTTATTTAACTAATTAAAGATTTTACATGCAAGTTCATATGACATAAAGTGGTTCCAAACAGAACCATTATGACTTCACTTCACTTCACTTCATTGCATCAGTAAACATAATCCAGTAGGTTTATTGTTATAACACTGACAGGGGATGGTAGTTGGCTACTTCTCATCATGTAGCATTGTCAAGCCCTTAAAATGCACGACTTTTATCTGTTATTGCATATTTTTCTAATTTTGTGTGAGTGTATAAAAGTATACAGTGAATATCTAACTAATAAAAAAATAGATATAATTTGTTGTAGTAGCAAATTGCTTAGTAAATCTTTTCTATTTTTTTAAATATAGTTGCTGGCATACAATGTGATGGTTGACTTGGAGTACACAAAAAGAAATACTCAAGTAAAAGTGCAAGTACTTGTTTAAAAAAATCCACAATCAGTAGAAGGTACAGTACCCTTCAAATTCTTTTCTCAAGTTGAAATGCCCGCTATAAATTTCACTTAACGTACAAAAGTAGAGTACAAGTAGTCTACTCTGCTAAGAAAGCAATCAAATAGTATTGACTCGGAGGGTTTAAATGTCTAGTCTAGTGAAAATTAGGCCAAGAAATAGTAATTGCTAAAGTAGCAATAATTGTAATCATAGTAATTGATAAAGAGCAAACGATTTTATTATTTTCTTCTGAATTGTAGTAGAGTAAAAGGAACCCATTTATTATCTGTAACTGCTTATCCTGTGTAAGGTCGCAGGGGGGGCTGGAGTCTATCTCAGCTGTCATTAGTCGAGAGGAGGGGTACACCCTGGACAGGTCCTCGGTCTATCTCAGGGACAAGACAGAGAGACATACGCAAACAGAAACTTACATTCACACCTTTCACAATTTAGAGTCACCGAATAACCTAACACGTATGTGTTTGCACTGTGTGTTGAAGCCCACGCAAGCACGTGGAGAACATGCAAAGCTTGGCGACACTAACCACTACATCTTTGTGCTCAACGTGATGTAAAGGGAAATAGTCCAGTAAGGTACAAATTCATCAGAACCAGTGTTTAGATTACTTACACAATATCCTCTGCAGCCTTCAAATTCTCATCCGACTTGTATTATTAAACCTATTGTGAATAGAAACTTTTGACCCCACGAGCCCCGGTAAAACACCGACTTGCTGATTTAGCACCTGCACCGTTGGAGGCTGATGGCACGTGAGCGTATGTTGAGGTGCATATATTGAAGGAGAAACACGGAAACTGACTTCAGCAGCAGCGGTGTCGGCGCACATCTCCAGAGCTCTGCTTCCGAATCAGAATACACAGGAAAGGCCTGTGTGAGGTTTGTATCAATTAAAAAAAAGTTCAGTTAGGTGTTATTAATAAGCCTAACAAATATAGGACTAAATAAACTTTTTATTTTTATTTTACTTTTTGCTCCTGGCTAGTACCTAGCATGAATGTTTCCGGCTAGCTTAAAATGAAATGTGGTCAAGCCGTCATTGTCCATATTAGCTTCATTGTAAAGTAACATTGTCGACGCTTTTGTCACCGCCCAAACAAACTAAAAAATTATACAACCAATTGGTCTGCGTTTAAATGAGTGGAAACATTATTTAACCTTTGACACCTTTACAAGCCATTAAACAGTCAGAGGTCAAGCGCCCCCGGGTAGGCTATCCTTTTCCCCTGCTCGGTGCGCGATGGCAGCAGGGCTCAAGAAGGGGAAAAAAAAAACAATATTGATGTGAATCATTAGGTTACGGTTTCCTTTGTAACATGACAGGCAAAAATCCCAAAGCAGCCTTTTTTTTTCAACGAGATTAACCTTGACAACAAAGCATTCCTCACAGGACTTCAAATAGGGGATGGAAATGGCTGCACAGATAAGGGGGTTGAGGGAGGGTGACATTCTTAAAATATCACCCAACTGTCCCATTAAATATGAGCAATGATATCCTTTTGGGGACGAGGGGAAAGTAAGTGCTGTCTGTTTTGTTACAGCTTGTGGGTCATGAAATGGTTTTCTTACTTTCTGGAAAGAAAGTAAGAAACCCATGAAGAAATACATGAATTGTTGTATAATTTGTGCAATAGTATGATGTGTAAATAATGCTTCACTTTTACTTTTACATATTTTTACATTTTATTAAGTTATTTTTCTTTCATGCATGGGCTTAACTTTTTTTTTTTGTGAAAATCTTTTAAAAAGGATTTCACAGGCAGTTTTTAAACTAGAAATCTTCAAAACTCCAGTCAAGTCAAAAGTGTGTAGCCGCACACATGGTTTAGAGGAAATTGTGTGTAAAAGTAGGAAGTATGGTCAATGACTCATTAATGTGTGTGTATATGCTTTTTTTCTTCGTAAAACCAGGTGCAGATTTCAACATTTGAACTGTAATGCAGTCTAATGTTTAGACAGCTTCTACGTCCTGACACCGAATGACTGCAGGAACAGCGGACACCTCAACCTATTTCAACAGGGCAGATCCGGACGGAGAAACCTGAACAATGCTATCAGTGAGGTAAGCTTTTTTTTCTTTAACCCTCCCACTTTAGCAGTGCAACAGCAGAGGAACATTTTAAATGGAAGGTTGGCACAAGGAACATATTCTTATGAATTACAAGAATTTAATGTTTATTTTACAGATACAGAACAGTCATTCTGCTTCATTTATTTACTTTGAATTGCTGCAAGTCAGTGCCATGGTACAAACCTCTCAGAGCGGCTCAAAATTTTGAGAATGTTTCAGAATCAAATCTTGTAATTTTTTTTTCCTCAAACAAAAACATTTCGATGTGTTTCGACACCCACTCTGATGAGCTCAACATGCAAACATCTCGTCTACCCAAGAGGTTGATGGACTATATAACATATGGCTTTTTTGAAAGCAATAAAAACAAGGCAAATCAAAAAGTGCATCCAACACAAAAAAGAGAGAATTCCAGTCTGTGATCAAAGGTATTGTCCATGTTAAGGAGAGGTCCTCCGTGTCTCCACTTTTTGCAGGCTCAATGTCTTCACCTCTCAGATAAGAGATGCCCTGATTATTAATATCAAGTTTATCAGGGACCATGTACAAGAACATTATTCTCATACAGTGAGAGGATGTAGAGCTCTTGCCTTTTGAGACCAAAGTTCAAAGCAGAACCCCTTCAAGAGCTCAGAGCAGGTGCTCACACTTCCCACAAAGATGCATTTCCTTTAAATAAATACGGCAGGATTTATCCAGCAGAGTGTCAGGCCCTGAACGTACTCTGCGCTCTGTAGAAGACCTCGATAGACGGGACCGTGTTGCCTTTCTTGCCTCTTTCCATTTCCACTGTGCTGCATTAGCCCTGGTGGGCAGCATTCATTATCTGGGCCCGTAGTCGTAGTTAGAGGGGCCACTGGTGGCTGAGTACATGTTAGCTGTCGCTGGGTTCATGTGGTGATGGTACGTGTGTCCCCTGATACTGGGTAAAGGGTAGGGTGATGGCCTGGTCTTTGCCCCTAAATAGTGTTCATAGGTGGTGGGGTACTTGTAAGGGTGATGATGCAGGGTGTCCGGGGGTAGAGGATGGGGTTCTGGCCGTAGATCGTGGGGAGGGCTGGGTCGGCCACTAGTGAGCGGAACAGCATGGAGCCCCCCTGGGACGGGCAGGGCAGGGCTTAGAACCCGAGACATCAGCTGGTGAGCTGGGTCCGCATGTATAGGTGTGCTGTTGGGGTCTCTTTCATATTCCCGCCTACTGTCATCTGTGTAGAAGAGACATGTGACAGTTAGAAACGGTCAGTATGTGAATGATTTGTACAACCAGCAGGGTGTGTATAACTTTAGTAGGTTATGAGCAGTGTTTTTTACAGAAGCCAGTGGTTTTTGGGATAAGCTGGTAAGTAGTTGGATAAGTTCCTGTGTACCTTCATATATGATAAAATGTCACTTCACAAATTTAATTCCTCCAAAACAAACTTCCCACAAATCTGTCCTCATGCATAAAATGTTAAAGGACTGTAGAACATGTGCAATTTAAATTGAAACTTCCCAACAGACAACAGAATTAAAAAGATTTATCAGGGGAATCTGACAATTAAGACAGTCAACTTTAATAATTAATTGACTAAAACAGTTTTGAATTAACAAATAAATAATTGTAATGCCAAGAAAAACTAATTTCCATTGCAAGTTTGGTAGTCTTATGAAGCTGTGCAGAGCCTCTATTGGCATTGCATCATTGGCTGATATTTTGGCCACTGCCTTTATAGGACAAGAAAGAGAATATTGGTAAAATGTGCCAACAAATAATAATAAAAAAAAAGATCCTAAAGGCTGAATAACTTATCTTGACTGCATTTCATCTTTGATAGCAGGCAAGAGTTTTAAAATGAAACAAAGAGCTGCAGACCTTTCTCTGAGCCGTTCTGCTGAGGGGGAGATGACATTGGGTTTCTTGTTCTGGCAAAGGCACTCATTATTGGCAGAGAGCCTGGCCTGTGATTCCTGGGCCTGGAGAAGGGAGAATGGATACAGTTACCCACTCACTTAATGAATGTCCAGGGCACAATTTCTTTATTATATGTTATAATGATGAATGCAATCTAAGAGTTTACACTGATGCATGAAATGAGCATTTACACATTGACATACCACCAATTTACAAAGAAAGAAATGTGACTCGGATCACTCAGATGAAATGACTCAGATTGGTCTGTCTATAAAATCAAAAAATTACATAGTTCAATGTAAATGTTTTGGTTAATGTTAGGAAAAGAAAAGAAGCCTTTGGATGCCTGAGCACACCACATGGGTGGGGTTTACTCCATTGTTACAATTACAAGAGTGTCTTGTAATTTGTCAGTGACAGAAAAGCACAGTCAATTGACTTTTAAACAATATCGAGTGATTTTTAACCTGTGTGGCACTCATCTGACAACTGAGTGAGATAAAACAAAAACTAAAACTATCTTGAATATGCCCTCTAGCTGGATGGCTCATTCTTACGCCATGTGGAAACATGCCAATAAGACTATTATTTGGGTGTAAATGCTCACCAGTCCTCTGGGTCACAGTCCCTGAATCCCTTTGCAAAGGGATTGCTGGCTATCTTCAGCTGTGTAATCTGAAATCCAGAGTACAAGGTCAAATAAACGAGTGTTGCACATAATAGCCACTTTTATTTGTCTTATTGTTAATTACACAGGACAGCAGAATCAAAATCTTGAGTCGGAAAATAGCTATTAAAATCTTAGCACACCACTGCCTCAAAGAGTCTACAGCATCGAATCCATTCGATGTTATTTAAAACCAAGTGAATTTACAGTTAAGCGGAGCTCATATTATTTATTTCTCGTCTCTACGGCTGCAGGATTTTTTAATTTATTTGACACAAACACATCACAGCCCCAAACACAAACGATTTATGATCATAACTTATACGTTATGGTAATTTATATGTTTTTCATAGTTTTATTCATAATTTTACTGCTCGTTTGTATCACTTTGTGTTTGGCGACAACGAGTTATCGGCGTGTTGTAGAAAAACAATTAACACAAAAAGAATATTTGTGGCAATATCAACCAGGAAAATTACAGTTTACTTCTCCGTAGCCTGGTAACGGGACAATCACTTCTACACATTTTAAACATTTCTAAACTACTGAGCTGAATGTATTCTTGGGGATCCTCTCGTATGGCAGTCGCTCTGAATAACTGATGAGTGCACTGATTTGTGAGTCTAAACAGACGCAGAGACTGGCGGACAAAAGAGCAGGGAGGACGCACAAATGTTTGTACGTATAGATGCGCAAAAGGTTGCCATGAGAGCAAATACGATTTAGGATAAAGAAAAAGGTTTATTTCGTCCACGTGTGCCCAAATTCGTGAAGGATAAACTACTACTTTTTATCTTTTAAAGTAATGTTTTTTTAATCATCTTTCAAAACCAGCAGTGTATTAAATTTTACCTCGCAGTTTACCCTGTGCTAATCATTTATGATGACCCACCTCTTCACTTTTGCCAAATCTTTTATTAAATCGTCTATGCAGTTTTAATAGGGTATATCGGGACATGGTGCCATTATATCTATACCTGTGAATGTCACACGTTTACCCCCCCCCAAAAAAAGCTGCTTACCCGGTGGTTCTGATACGCCGTGACCGCTGTGAAGCGGGTTTCCTCAAAAACAAAGGTTTTGTAATTCTCCTCTGCATATTTCTCGCTGTCCTTGCGGGGATCCACATAAACCACATGAAACCTAGGCTGGTAGCGATGCATGGAGTTCAGAATGATCTGGAAAAGACAAAGGATATATCAGCACAGAATAAGATTTCAGTACAGCCCTGTAATTCGGTATATTAGGCGGATCCTATTGTTTTATGATGTAATCATAGACTAAATTATGGTTAGACCGTGTTCTCTAAAATGTGGTGTGGGTGGGTGAAATCGTGTTAATGGCTTCGTTAAATGCTATGACATGCAGAAACAAAGCAACGCTTTTATTCGTGCACACGTCTAATTAGAGCCATGTTAAAAATTACATTTATTAGGATTAGATGATAAAAAAGACAACCTGACATTAATTATTATTATTAACGATTTGAAATATTGCAACCACGTCTCTATATTTTTCCGACTTTAGAACTATTGCAATGACACACACAAGAAAACGTCGGGAAAAGCTGAGATTTTCAGAGGTGAAATATTCCATTCTTCTGCCGTCATTTTTAAAACGAATCCTGATCTACATAACCATTATTGGGGAATTGACTGTAGACTTTCGCAAAGCCTGATTATTAGTCGAAATATTGATTTTTAACTGGTAAAACACTTCCTTATTAAGACTTTTATGACTAAATGGTGAGTTTATATTTTTTAGCCTACGTTGACCAGTTTGTGGTGTCGGTAAATATTATACTGTTATTAGTGTAATAAATAATGTTGGTCTTTTCGCTAAATTAATTTGTACATTTCGGGCGATCACATGTTTATTTCAGGCGTGTACTTACATGTCCGTTGTCGTCCAGCAGATTGTTAGTAAGCTTAAGTTTATCAAAAGACACAATCTGCTTCATCCACTGGGCGCCTTTGGCCGGAGAGTCCGGGTGGTAGTGGACTCTGCCCGGTGTGGCGGGGTCAGCTTTGCCCGCCACCAGCCACGACGAGCTGTGGAAAGCATACCTGTAAGATATAGAAAAGTTAGACACGAGGTGCCGTTCGTTCTAACTATCCACGCAAAAATAAATTCCATGCATGTGTTGACATGTATGGAGACGCATACTGAGGTTATAAAAAATTGCAGGTTATTCTACGCCTTATACGGGAAAATATGTGTCAGAACATAGTCACCAAGCTAATACGGGCACAAATTGGTTAATTATGGAATAATTTATAAATGTCGCCATTTAAACATATAATAAGGTATGGAAGAGCATATTCGTGTATTTATTTATTTAATGTATCTATTTAGTGTGCTTGGATAATAACATGCCGCAAGATTCTGCTTACGCAGCACAAAACCTTCGAAGTAGTGCAAAACTTTGTATTTTTTCAGCGACAGACGGGGCCTTCAGTTGTCCAAAGACATCCAAAAAACATACCTGTAACGTTTGTCGTCTACAGGCAGGAAGTCCATCAGCAGCATGTAGTCTGCCATGGGATCCATCCCAAATATTTTCACTTGGAAAGTTGGAAACATTCTCCTGGCAAAGGAAAAAAAAAATTGGCACGACTGTTAAATCTAGATTTTAAATGGCTGCTGTTGCTGCTTGCATGGGTGCATGTTTTGTTTTTATGTCCTACTTTAAACCGAATCCTATGTGTGGACGCTGTTATTCAACTGTTAACATTATTTGCAATTCGTTAGATGAGCCAAGAGATGATTTTTGCCAAACGTATTTTGCAAAAGGCAGCGTGTTTGCAGTGAGACATGCAGCTCCAGGCCTACAAAGCTTATTTGGCCAGAGCTGAAGGCTACAAGAAAACAGAAGCTTCAAACCCTTAGAAATGACGTGATTTGGTCCGTGCCTAACCAGATAAAAATCTGATATGAATGGAGCTTTGTTTTTTCCCCTGTCTTTTTTGGCTGTTAGCGCCACTTTTGCAACGTCTGACAAGACTCACTAACTTATTTTCTGCTCTTTCTAGGATTTGCAGACATAAAGACCTACACATTGACTTTATTTGTGTAGGCATCCCTTTTCTTTATCAATTAAGCTTAAGATATCTGAATAAAAAAAATAAAGTTTACAATTTTTTTGATGCTGTATGCTTTGTGTGCTCATATGTTAACTTTAGGATATAAATGTATGTACTTGCCCCTATATTTTTAGGTTTGCATAATACTGCCTTTTTTTATTTTAAATTTATTAATTAATTTACTTTTTGGTCTCTGGTGCAGAGGCTCTGTCGTTTTTTTTTTTTTTACCCTATTTAGGTTGGGTTACTATGCAAGGCAGATCTATATCCTCCTAGAACATCAACTGAAAGTTGAGTAATCCACCGAGTCAGTGAAAGGGATCCTAAAATCAACGCTCAATTAACGTCAGTGTTGTGGCTAGGTGAGGCTGAAGGAGCTTTTAAAGTGCTCTGCTGCAGATCTCCTTTCTCCTGTCAGACAGCACGGAGTGGGAAAACTCAGACCTCACTTTCACGATTAAATCAATTATCTCATGCCTCTTTATATCATTAATATAATACAGAAAGAATACATGCCAGATTTAGTTGTGTATTGGTTGATAATAGGATTAGTGTAACATTTCATGTGCTATTCAAGGGGTCAAAGGTCATTGTTCATAACTTTGCACTTGGTTTAGATTGCAAGGGAGCAATACAATAAATAAACGTATATTCTGCAATATAAAAGTCTGTTTAATGTATCTACATTTTAGAAATTGAAAGCCAATCTCGACAAATCAATTTTATATAATCGAATTTTGTTTTTAATTAACTATGTTAGTGCAAGTTTTGTAACCAAAAATTATTTTTGTGTGTGACTGAAGAAGGAAGAGAGTGAAACAAACGGACACGTGTAAAATAAAATATGGACTAAAGGTGAACGCATCGAGGCGTGAATAAAAACAATCTCTAAACTCCAAGACTGTAATGAGCAAGTTTCGAGCTGATCGTTGCTCACACATGCGAAGACTCATAGGCCGAGCCTGTAATGTTCGTGTATCAGCGGTGCAAAATTTCCGGCTGACAGTGAAGAAAACAAGCAGAAGAGTAACATATATGTTTATTGGATTAATAAAACGCAGCAGCAGCAGCATTCGAGTTTCACGGTGTTTACAGCTGACACACACACATTCATCGTCTTTACAGCTTCTCCGGCTGCAGAAGAACTGATCACCTACATAGCTATAAACAAAATAATTTGTTGTGTTTTTAAAAGCGAACTGGCCTGATGCGCCGACAAAGACTGAGATTATTAGTCATTGACTTCCTCCGACTCGTTAACAAGCATGAAGATATTAATATTCAGTATAAGAAAGATATCGATTTCTGTCAGATTTTCTATAACAGTATAGACCCACTGACGCATATGGCCCATATGGTTTAATGGTAAAAAGGGTAAATAGTAAAATGGTTTCTATTTGCAGTGGCAGTATATAGCGTTTTATATTTGATCGAATTATATACCCAGCACATATGATGCTTAAAAATGAAAATTAAGTTGAAAATGCAAAATACAACCCCAAGTCCTTCTATAACATGGATTTTGAGCAACGAAGTAATTTCTCAGCCTCTGATCTGTGAATGTGTGCTCACCTGCCGGCCTTGGTGACGATCATCTCCGTGCCCAGCTGATTAAATTCATCCCACAGAGCTTTCATCTCCAGCTGGACGTTAATGTTGGCGACTTTAGGATTCTTCTTCACAATAGTTTTGCTGTTCGGTGTAGAGTTGGAGGACGACGAGGAGCAGTTGGGAGTCCCGTTGTCGTTCGGTGGGGCCTGGCCCGGGTTAGACCCCGGATAGTTGTAGTTGTGCTGGGCGGCCGGGCAAGGCTCAAAGTGGGACTCATGTTGGCTGTAGGGGTCCCCGGGGGACGGAGAAAGGTGGTAGCCCCCCGGCGTGTTGAGGCTGCTCAGGCTGCTCGTCGTGAAGGCTGCAACATCGCAAAAATGGGACAGCTGCGTCAGCCACGGACTGGAAATGGCTGAAATCATCCCAAAAAACTAGATTTACTAAATATGCCTTGCACTGAGCTGGTTATAACACAGATAGTAAAAACAGAAGCAGGAGTGAGCAATATCCAAATGAAGATGTCAGGCACCAATGCACCCCTTTCGGTTTAAAAGTTTCCGTCTCGGATTCTTGTTAATCTCTGAGGTTGCATCCACTGGCAGCATGTTACGCTTTTTCTGATCTAAAATAGTAAAAGCCCGAATAATGCAGAAATGTCTCCAACATCTGTAGCGGTCGTGTAAAATCTCCGAACTGAGGACTGAAAGGAGCTTAGAGTGCGTGGGAGTTGGATTTAGCTCACGCTCTGAACGGCCCCTGTCGTGCGCTGCTGCTGTGTGTTACACTCCAACCCCGTCTCCCTCTCTTATCTGGCGCAGAGGGCCTCCCCTTTGCGATAAAACCGGTTCTTATTTCTATTTAGATAAGGAACTGCAGGTAATGTGCCTTTTCCTCGCCTTGGGACGAGACTGATTGACATAGAAGTGCGCCCCTTTTAATGGGCTTTCCGGCACCCATTTAAGTGTTGGATAAGGGCATCGCCCACATCACCCCCGTTAACAAAGAATAGGATCTGATCGGAACAGTGGAGTGTGAACGGTTTACAAGGTAAACAAACATTGATTTGCATGAACAAACAAACAGGCAGCAGGTGACTGTTGCATTCTTGTTATTGAGCAAATACGTATATGGAATGGACATAACCCGCTCTTGGCTGGATAATGATCTGGTTATTATGGTCTGTTTTCACAATTATGCACAGGGTACCCGTGTAAACCCTCCTCCTCTTGGCTTCATTTTCAATATGTGTGATCCTGTCCACGAATTTAAGCTCACTCTTCGGTACAATGCGTTAGTTTTGGGGAATGAGAAACTTTTTTTTTCCCGGTCTGGCTGCTTTGTCTGCAGACTTTTCCTCCCTGATGGCGATTACCTGTACTCAATCGGCATTATTTTTTTTACAGGGGACCAACTGTGCCAGAACTTATTAAATTTAATTCAAGCATGTATAAAACAATGCACGTATCTGTTATGCGCAATGCACCCAATTGTGCTCGTTTAACCGAATAGCCGAGCACAAATAAGGGAGATATGTCATTTCGGGTGAGATGTAAACATGCTGCAGTAGCTCTATCGGCATCAACAAACTGATTTACCTTCCATTTCCCGGGTGACTGTGCTGTAGTGCATTTTAAAGGAACTGTGGTTTTGCAGGTCTGGCTTGTCCAGGCCGGTGCTCTGTTTCTCAAACGCTGCGTTTCCTGCTTGCTCTGCAGCCGAAATCAGAGAGGCAATACTGAAAGCATTTGCCTTTGGAGAGAGGGGACCGCCGTCGTCCATAGGCAAGGGATCGAGTCGGGAAAAGCCGTCCCTCCTCCTCCTCCTCCGCTTTCCAACCGCGCAGAAAGCAGGAGAAGGCTGTGCACAATGGAGAGGAACATGCGCCAAGTGAGGTTTTCACGTTCCTCCACCGGCGATCGATGGGTGCGAGAGTGGGGAGTAAACTGTACTTCCACGACTACTGCGAAGACGAGAGTAGCTCCTCGGTGCTCAGATTCATTTAATCAACTATTAAACACTTTCTGGCGTCAAACATAGTTCATCGCAATGAAGAGCGTGAGCTTCCCCGGTTTCTCCTCCAGTCGGTGTCGGGGTGGTGTCATCTGAGTCCTGCCTTGAGGAGAAGCTACTACTGCTACGAGAATGTCAAAAGTGAGCTAGATCCACGCCTCCCCTGCACCACTAGGAAAAAAAAATGTCTGCGCTTTGGACTGGATGTTTTATTTCAATAAGACCTTGTCAGTCATTTGAATCAACTCCAACGTCACTTCAATGTCCGGATTCAAAGTGAGCCACTTTTCCAGTAAATTACAGGACCATATATATGTTTCCATTTTTTTAGCTTTCCAGGCCCAGGTGGAGCTGCTCCTGCCCTGAGGTTGTCTGAAACACCAGAGACTTCACTGCAAAAATGATTGCTTTAAGCCACAATTTAGAAAAAATGACTTTGCTTAACCAAAGTTGCAAAACATACATGAATACTTTTCTCATCATTTGAGATGCTTTGAGTGAAATGAGTCACACACAAGTACACACACAAACAATGTTATTATTATTATTTTTAAATTCAACGAGAAAATGATCATTAAGAAACACAGAAATAGAAATAAGTTAGACTTGCAAGGTATTTCTTTCAGTTTTTACACAATCGTGCGACTATCTACATTTACTTATGCCTCACGCATGCATTAGTTTACTAGTGGGTACCCAAGCAACATAGGCCATCTCAAATCCAACGATTCCACGCAAATGTACCTCACATTTACGCAGCCACATGGATACACCCAGATCTTTTTCACCTAGCAAAAGGCCATCTGCGAGGTCTGTTTTTAATCAGAGAGTAAACACACATGGCATTTGAGGCAGCTTGTGGACTTGACCTCTCCGCCTTGCACCTCCAGTATTGCCTATTGCTCTTCAGCTTATCAACGTTCAGCTTTAATGTGTTGTATTTTATTAGGGCTGCCGTGAGGGCGAGCGGACGGAAGTGTAATTTACACTAGAGTTACTGTTTTAGGTGTGAATGCAGCAGCGGGGTTCTAATGGGATAACGCAGTTAGAGGATTAGCCCTATTTGTTTTGGATGTTTCTCTATGGGAGGCACCGAGCATAAATAAACTACTGCAATAGGTTACTTAGGTCAGATAGACGGATAGATGGGTAAATAGTGACATCATTATGTGAATTTGCAAAGTGATGAAATTACTCTATGGTCTCTGCACAATGATTACTTACACTGATTACTTAATAAAAGTAATTAGGCATGGCGCAGTTAAAACCGGTGTAAACCATCGCTCAGATGATTTATTCCTTCCAGTTCATGCCGACCTTTTTTATCAGATATGATGCCATCGATACCAACTCACTTCATCATTGCCAAGTCGGAAGCCTCCTTTGTAAATACTCAGGTGATAAAAGACAAAATACAGGAGCAGATCAAAATGGGAAGAGACTGTGTTGGAATTCGCTCGAAGGCCTCAACAGCGGCCAAAACACAGCGGAGACATTTAACACGGCACTTCTGAGCATAAAGACTGACTTAGTTGAATTTTAGGTTGAATAAAATTATTATTAACAAGCGTATGAAGCTTATTTTTCATCACAAACACTATCCTTCCACACATATAAGAAATGTTTCAGAAGAAATCTCACAGTAATTAATTTAAAAAACGTAAATAAAAGACGCTTAATAAAACATTTAATAAGATTGCATTTGCTTTCATTACATAGACGAGGATGAGCTAAATATGGCAAACAAGATTTTCCTCGTTTTAGGGATTTCACGGGTGGGAAACAAAACAAGTTAATAAGTTATGGGTAGAATTGTTTTTTCGTTTGCATTCAGACAGCTCTGAGGTGGCTAATCACTTTAAACCAGGTAAACAGGTAGTTTATGACTTCAAACGGACATTTGTGACTAAATTTGAAATCTTTCCTCTGCACAACCTCGCGTGCTATAGGTTATCCTGAAGGGTTTAACACGCATGGTCCAAACGTGGCAACGGTGAGATAAAGTGAGAAGCTGTGTGAACAGCTCTTAGGATACGGGCCTGAAAACCGACTGCTCCGTCTATCTTAACGGACTGGTTGATAAAGAACAGCGTGGACATCTGTTTTTGTCAATGGCATATGTCCCCACATATTTGTTTTATTAAATTTTATTATGGTAAAATTAGTATTTAAATGGTGGACAATATGTGAAACCTGATAAAAGATTTATTTATTGAAAATTGCAGGGCTATATGAAATAATCACCCTTGAATTTATTGATTAGGAAGTAGTTGGCTTAATATTGAACCGGCATCTTTTAATATGGTATTAAATTAAATGTTATAAAATATTATTTGCATCCGCACATTGGCATTCACAAACTAAAGTTTTGAACAATCAATTTTACAGATTTTTTACGCAAAACGTCTTGCGTAATAAGCTTTCTATGACAGTTATTTTTCTGCTTTCTAATTGATTATCCTCGAATAATGTTCTTGTTTTTGGACAGCACGGTGAGACTGTGAAGTTGACTGAATGGTTATTGGACAAGGCTGACAGGGGCCAACTGAAAGCAAACCCGCAGGCCCTCGGTGTGATGCGGTTTTACGCACTTGAATAAAAACAAACATTTTCCCGGTGTTATAGCTTAATACTGTATCGATTTCATTGTAATCCTGTCTCAGAAACAATTGTATAGCAAATTCTGACAAGTACTTGGTCACACACAGCACAGAGTCCCCATGTCATTGGTTGCTTTCCTGGTGTATTTTATGGGAGAATAAAAGCTTCTGTCCTTCATGTTGGAGAGGGCTGTGTGCTCCTGTGTGTCCTGTTGTGGTAACGTGACGAACCACAAAAGCAAAAATGACTCATGAAATGGCGCAGCTCTCGTAAACGGTAAAGCAGCAACTTTTGTGTTATTATTGACCGAAGATGTGATTAAGTCATTGGTATATTAAGATGGGGCGCGCACTCTCTTCTCCCAATTCTCTCCTTCCTTAGAAAGCATTATCTACTTTTATATTTATCTACCTATTTTGTGTAGATATCTAATTCCCTTTTAGTTTAATTATATTGTATGGATCATATTCAGGCTGATCAGATTATTAATTACCCGCTCCTAACTTAACCGACCATTTTTCACTTTCACGTTGCGTGACTGAAGTTATAGTGAGTGAGGCGGCGCACTCCACATATAAAACCCTACCCTATCTAAATATTAGTCGAAATCCTTGAATAAGAAGGAGAGGAAGTGAGCAGTTGACCGCTGACAGCAGAGGGCTCAGGGTGTCCCCTCTCTCTCCGCGGGGCTATAGGAAATGCTCGGAGAAACGCAGGTATGCAGGAGGATATATTCAGAAACTTGTCTCAACTATAGGACCAATAGGCCAGTAATAGTGACGAGATTAAAAACAAATACGTTCGGTGTCTTAAAAGAATGTTCTTATAAGGGTTGAATTGACATCTACCTGAGCAAATGATGAACATCATCGAGATGGCTTTTCGATTAAGAAATTCCTTATTTATGCTTACATTTCAAAGCCTTTTTATTTTTTTACGCAACCAGCAAAAACCCACTATTTCTATAACATTTCTCCAGCGAAATGTGGTGTTGAACAGACGCCTAATAGACCTTTAAATTATTCAAGTGTTATTAAGTGCTGCTCTAGTATCACATTTATTTTATTCATGTTATTTTAATAGAAAAAAATATTATTTATTTTGAATGTAGGTGCCGGCAGTCTAATGGTAGTTGTCTATTTTTTATTTATTTATTTTTTACAAAATTGTGAAAGACTAACAAGACTAACTGGATTTTGTTTCATGAAAAATATTTAAATATTCACCATGGCGATATATATACAGTACAATATATTAACGTCATTATTTTTTCCTTAGTTACACTTTTTTTATGTGTCATTTATTTGTTTGATATTAAGAACAAAATAAAATATATATAACGGTAAGCTTATTATCCTTATGTACAATTATTCACGCTGAGACAAAAATATTACAGATTAAAAAATTTTTTTTTTGGTGTGCTCCCATGTGCGTGTTTTTATCAGGGCAAATCTTAAATACCGATTGTGCTCACTTGTTTTACAGGTGTTTTCAGCTTTACATCACCTTTCAACAGGCCTCCAGTTATGCGTAAAATCAACCACGGGACAGTAATCCTGTTGTAAGTGTCAATAGATACTATAATACAAATATTATTATAAAGCGACTTGAGCCCTTAAAGTAACATGGGGACAATAATATAGTAATTACAAACTCAAATGTCATAAATCACTATTGAAAAAATATCTATTGTAATGTGTACTGCTATCAAATGTTACAAAATAGCCAGACCTTAAGGCACAAAAGCAAATTTATTTGACTACTTGCACTTAAGGACATATTGGGTAAAATAAATTGGGGGGGGGGGTATAGAAAAAGCCCAAACAGATTTCCTTGTTGGCATATAAATGTGTTTTTCCTGTTCAGCCCTGTTTTGTTCCCTTTTTGTATTTTTGGGGTCATCATAAAAAGGACATGTGCATAAAAACACAATAGACATGAACACAATGGTTGACCAAAGGTGAAAATTATGAATCCCTAGTGTCTGTCCCAGGCAAATAACAAAATATATTCCCACACATTTTCAGAAATCATGGAAAAACAGGCTGTAGAAATTTGCTTTTGATATTATTCATTAAAAAAGTAAAAAGAGGCACAAAGAGGCACAAACCAAACATTATAACGCCTAGTATATAATTTGGTGTAACCTATATTGTCAAACTCTGTTTTTTGCTTAAAGTACAACAACTCATTACCTATTCTACCTTTCCTGGTCGCCACACAGAAATAAAAAGAGACAAATAAAGGAAAGCTCAATTTTATTTTCCCTTTGCCCTTTGCAGATGCCTAGGAAGATGTATGCTGCTATTATTTATTTTGGAAGGGAAGGTTCTTTCCACATGTCTTGTTAGAGTTAACAAATATAGGTCTGACAGCTGCCAACTGTGCCCTTAAACAGGCTCTGTGCAGCCCTGTTGGGGCAATGCAGCCTCCAGACTTTAGTTCTCATCAACTTCACCACACCTGAAGCAACACCATAAAGGAAAGAGATGAACAGTGAGCTATTATCCATCCACTGTATGTTAATCGGCAAATGCCTAAAAGTCTATTTGCTTATTTCACCAGGACAGGAAAATTAAGTTATATGCATATTTGTGTATTTACAGTATATGAGATTCAGTTAAACCTCTGAATATTATTTTCAGAGTTGCTATCAGTTGAGACTGAAAGAGAGCAAAAACAGTTTGGAATGTCTGTGTAGGACATAGGAAGGGTGGGGGGGGGGGATGCTTGGAGTCAGATCTCTTTTCAAAATCACTTCTTCTCTTTCCCTCCCCTCTTTGTTTTAAACTGGGAAGCTTTTAGCTTTTGAAAAGTATCCTTTCGCTATCTGTTGCACAGTGGCCCCAGTCGTCATCACCTTGCCTCTCCCTGCAGCCTTATTGGAGCGCTGGGAAATAGCTGGCATTCCTGCCACAAAGAGCCAGTGATGTGGGTGCAGGCCTCCATGATCTGCACAAATTAATTAAGGTGTTTCTTCTCCCTGAGCAGGGTCCGTGGTCTATGTCTCCCTAATACGTCTTAAACCTGGTATTAAATGCGAGGGCACAGTCTACTCTCATTATAAATCTGTCAATGCTTTGCTCTTCTTAGCCTGGTCCTTGGTCCTAAATAGGATTCAGTGTAGCAGAGAAGCCATCCTCCAGTCTGGCTCTCACCCCTTTGCCTCCTCCTTATCTTCCACCCCTCTCTGCTCCCCACTGGCTTGGTATTTATTTGAATATGAGAAGGCCTGCTTGTTGTTTCTGGCAGAGGGGGCTCAAGGCAGAGACCCCCTCCCTACAAATACTACCACCCCCCAACTTCTTCCATGCCTCCATCCCAAGATTGCTTGCTCCATCTGTCCTTCCTCAGCCACCCTGACTCGTTCAGTCTTTCCTCTCCAGTGCTGCTGCTTTTGTGAACTTGAACCTCATGTCTCTAGTCAAAGTCCATTTCAGAATCTCTGTGCATGTTTATGAGGTGTGTGTGCACTTGTGTGTGTGTGTGTGTGTGTGTGTGTGTGTGTGTGTGTTTAAGTACATGTTTGCATATTCCTTTAACCATTTTCAATCTCTGTCTGAAATTAATTAATTAATTAATGTCTAAGCCATTGTGGGGGTCTGCTTTTCTTCCTAAAACTGCAACATTTCCTGTAAAGACAACCTGATAAGTAATTTCACCCTTCAGGGGCTGATCCTGTTTATTCCTTCTATAATGCATTATTCCTTTGGCCCATCTAAATTAAGCTACAGCCTCAGGTGTTGAATATATAATGCTAATGTCAAGTACTTCTACAATTTGAAATCCTGAAGGTTTTTAGAGGAGCTTTAACATCACAATTTGTTCAGTGACAGTAGGATCAAGACTGCCTTTTACTAGCAACAGGAAGTGGATAACATAGCCATTAGAGAGGCCCCCACACCAATCCCAGACAGTGAAATTAGGGGATCAGAGGCGTGCAGAGATTTGACCTTGGAATGCCAATACCACACCCCTGACTGGAAATGTGCAGCAGAGGAGACAGGAAAATGAGCTACAGTATGGCTTTTTGTTTGGGCGTACAGGAGATGTGGATTGAGGGGGGAATACCGGGCCTTCCTGTGCTCCTCTTCCAAGATGAAGAAGCAGGAAGTCACACAGGAGGTAAACAATGTTGAGAATGAAATCAATACCAAGGCCTAAAATTTCACTGCAACTGGCATGGCTCTGGGCCAGCTAATAATGGACAGGGTGCCCACCAAACCCCCAACTTCCATGTTGCAAATATTTCTCAGCCTGTGAAATGTTTACATTCAGCATAGCTCAGTGGAGAATGACCCGAACACTTTTATTGCTTGTGGTTGTGCTTGTATCCGATATATCTCAGGTCTTATACTGACCTTCAGGTTACAGATCTCACTTTGTGCATCTTGTTCTTCTGTCACTCAAAGAGAATTTGTCTTCACCAATCACAGCAAGGACTAGGCTGTCTGATGCTGATTACAGTGATCCATCATGTCAGGCACTCCCTGCCACCACATGTTTGTTTTGATCTCTTCCTCTCCAGCGACAGTGACAGTGAAATATGAGGGACCATGTGGCCAGGCCGGCACTGTGCCATGGAAATGAGCAGCACAGGCAGCGGCTTTAGGATCCACAGAGCTCTGTGCACTCTCTTCAGCCCCAGTCTGGAGCTCCACATTGGGGCTCGGAAAGAGCGGGCACAGTTGGATATGGAGGAAATTTGGCCGTTTGGCTAATTGCAGACTCAAAAGTGTAACTTTAGGTGATGAGAGGGATTAAGGCATGTTGACTTGTGTTCACTGGGGGAGCTAAACTGACACTTAGTTCCCCCAAAGCGGACAGTTCCTGAAACCCCCTGGAGTTGGCAGGGGGGTCTGGGTCACATTAAGAGGGTACTGTGTGGCCTCTTAGGGCAGACCACATGACCAGCTCCTCTAAAACAAGTACTGCTGTGTCCATAATGTCAAACACTTCCTCCATTGACATCCATTAGGCAGATCTGGAGGTGGCATTTGAGAGCTGAAGGAAAACAAAGGGTTGAGAAATAGCATGACCCATATGTAATAAAAAATTTCCCAAGTCTGTTGTACTGAGAGAGAGAAATGTTTACTCAAAGTATCCATTCACTTTGTACATATTAGATAATATTTTCTTTTTCTATGCAGTACTGTTTTTTATAGCCATATAGCCAATACGATTTGATTATTTTCCCATTAGCAAAATGTATAAAATCCAATTACAAACTGATTTAACCACAAATTGTTCAAATTAAAATGTTTTGCATCCCTTTTTTAAAAATTGACCCCTTCAAATTTGAATACATAAAAAAAAAAATCATCTTATAAAGCTTGTCAAAAGTTTGTTGCGTAATGTGTCGTGTTTTCAGAATATTTTAATAATATATGTATAGTTTAAAGTAATCAGAAAAATAGATTTTAAAATAAAAAATGACATCACATTAATAACAAAAAGGTCTTTATCATTAAAATAACTGGTTCATAGGTTTAGAAATGCATTATTATCTTTGAGAATACATAATCCGTAATTTATTCAGCAAATACAAAACCTGATATTTTGTACAGTCATGCAACATTGAAAAAATCACAGTATAATTCCATTTGTAATAGTTAAAATATTGAATTTTGGAGATAATAACAATTATTTATAATGCAGCTGTCACTAAACTTTGGTTTACATTTAGTCATTGCTAACCAGGTTGACTTCTGCTTTCATTATAAAACTTCCAATACTTGCTGCTTTAAAGTTGCCACAATTTAAAATAACTTAAAATACCTTAATTTATAATGTCATACTCTACTTCAGCTATACTTTAATAGCGATATCCCCTTATCTTTTTCTTCTGCACCCATAACACATTGGCAAAACCAGCAAGAGTTGAAAAAAGCAGTGCAGACTTGTAGAAATCTTCCACATCATATGTGTTGCAGCAACCTCCCATGTGGCTCACACCGAGAAGGCCTAAACATTGGAGGGCACTGAATGTGGGCAAAAAAATAGCCCTTGTGTTTGGGTCTGATTTCTCAACTCATTAATCTTGTCTGTAGCCATAGTGTCTTACAGACTGGCATATTTTAGCCTGCTAGAATGTAATGATATTTATTAAAACATGTCCTTGCTTGCTATATGTCTCTTACCGTATCTGACATCATTGTCCTGATACGGAGTTGTGTTGACATGACTAAGAGAAAGTGGTGGGACATCAATATTATTCACATTTCATTCCCGTTTGTTAAGAATGTTTTCAATTTATTCAACTCTGTAAGTAAGAAAAAATACAATGTATTATATATTATACAACATATTATATATTTATGATGATGTATTAAACCTTTTAGTTCTGTTTATCTTTTTTTGCTAACTTGCCTGCAAAGCTAAACAGGGACTTACATAAGTACAAATATAACCAAAATTTCATGAAGGGGAAAAAATTATATTAAAATTATAATATTTCACTGATTACACACTGTTTTGACAGCCTTCATCTATCTTTGCACAAGCTAATTTATTAAAATCAAGGGGCAGCATTAAAACAAACGGACAATAGAGGCAACACCTGTGTATGTTGTGCCTTTGTAGGCCACAAAGAAAAATCACTGCTTTTCTAGCTTCCAGCTTGACTGTTGATCCATGCTGAAACCTTTGCATCAGATTAACTGAGGGGAATGTTTGGCTGTTGAGATGGTATGAAAGAGTGTCTGTGTGTATAATCTCTGTTACTGGCCTTGGAAAAAGCAGTAGCTCCCCTGTGTGGTTTGCTGGTGTAAGAGCACCTGGCATCGCTGGGGGAGAGGTGGGCATTTGGGTACCAGAACATAACCAGAACATCTGCTCCTCCAGCACAGCAATATCTAAGCCTTAATATCTTTAACTGAGGCAACGATATCAATACATGCAGTCACTGTTGCGTAATAAACATGGAGAAAAGCAGCTGCTTAATGCTGAATGAAGCGCCACTGGTAAAATCTTAAAACCTAATCATCTGCAATAAGTTAAAATGCAAATTTCCAATTATATATTTCCAAATATATTCCATATATTTCCCCCATCAATGTTTAACCTTAGGCCTGTGTTCTTGTTGATGGAATTAAACAAGGAAAAGCCTCTGTTATCACTTCTCTCTTCAAGTAAAATATGACAACTATCACCACACACACACACACACACACACACGCACACATACATATATTTGCATACATACACATCTGCAGAGGAAGTACTCAAACTGAAAACAATAACTCTACTCCTTATTGCCAGTGTCCAAGTTTCTGTTGTATTTGTAGCTATCATGACATACTTGCACAAGCAGGAATATGCACATGTAAGTTAAAGTACTTGCTGATACACAGTTAGTTCAAGTTGATGTTTGGAGTGAACCATGATGTTGCTTAGCTTCAGAGGCAGGCTAATACAGGATCAGATGTCTCTGTCTACATCAGAGGGGTTTATGGACAGCTTTGGTTGGCATATGCCCTCTTTGGACACTGGACACTTTACCACCCCCCTGCCTCAGAATGTTTACATGACAAGTTTCCCTGGGTGGTGGTCCATCTAAATGTATACACGCATTCACATAGTTTGTGTTGTGAAACCATATCTTTCTTAATTTTTTTACTTTAATAATTTTCATTCCAAAGGTTTATTAAAAACTCAATTCCATCAACACAAATTCCATCATTAATGTTAAAAATAATCTTAATTTCTGAGAAATAATAAATCTAACACACTCTGGGTTAGATACAGGCACACACTTGCACACACACCTGCACACATTCTTAAACACAAGTCCATTCCAGTGTCAGGCCTCATTGGTGTTGACACTTTGAAGTTGTCGGCTCCTTGTTTACTGATGCAAATTATGAGGTAGGCGACCTTCAGAAGAGCAGCGAGCGTAGCGGCTTCGTGGGAGGTGGGTCCTTCTTCTAATGCTGCACCCCAACTCATCTTCTTCAATACACTCACCCCTCCACGTCTACACCTCCCATGCATCCACCCACCAAATGAAAAGCTGGTTTAAGGTGGATTCATTTGTTTGAAAGGTCTAGTTCATCAGGCTGAAGTAGTAAACCAAAGGGGCTCAAACCGAAGTAGAGCAACTTGGCCTCCTGTTGCTGTTTATTCATACATTTTGTATGAATATGTATATGTAGAATTGACTAATCAATTTTTAGACCTTTTAATTTATTGTAAAGTCCTCAGGGAAGAAAAAAACTTTTGATTCACACGAAACAACTACTGTCAGTGGCCTACTAAGGAGTTTACACTTCACTTGACAAGCATTCAGAGAGGCATTGCAGAACAAACAAATTATATATATATATATATATATATATATATATATATATATATATATATATATATATATATATATATATATATATATATATATATATATATATATATATATATATATATATATATATATATATATATATATATATATATATATATATATATATATATATATAAAAAATCACAACTTGTCCAATCAGTATTTTTATTACACTTTGAGTTACTCAAAATAACTTGAACATTGTTTTCAAATTTCCAGAATTCTGGTTTTGTGGTTGTGCTGAACAGAAAAAGGAAATACGAATCGACTTAATATTGGGGGAGTGAGCAGTCGGCTTGACCAAATTAGAGTAAACAGGAGTCAGTCAGCTGGGATTTCTGCTGCTACTTTCAATGGTGAGAACGCCGCACTCCACCTTTTCCCACTTACTGACCCAAACACACAGCCCTGTCATATACAGATAGCTACGGACACAATGTAGCTATGTGAATGATTAATACAGCTGTTTATTGTCGTTATTGTGTGTGTGTGTTATATTATTTTATTTAAACTACTGTTTCATTTAGTCATTTAGCACAGGCTTTTATTCAAAGCGACTTACAAGTGAGGTACAAGGCAGCAAAAATCTAAGTCTAAGTTTCTGATGAGTATATTCTTCAATAGGCATTTGGTATTTGTGGTTAAGGATAGGGTAAGGGGCTGGGCAATACTTAGGTCACTGAGTATCCTCAAAAATGTAGTAAAACCAATGTTTGTGTGTGTGTGTGTGTATGACAGTTATGTTGTGTAGAAAAGCCATTGATGACTGATGATCTGTTGAAAAGTCAACATATCCAAAACAAGAAAACAAACATTGTAGTCCCCCCTTGAGCAATAGGTAATAGGATGAATCATTCAAGTATCGTGTGCATGTCAGTGACATACAAGTTTCTGTGTGTAATGTGAAAAAAATAGTGTAGCTCCCCCTTTAGGCCAACTACAAACATCTGAAAAGGAGCACATCATCAGCTTGAAAAAGTTTTATTAGCAGCAGCTAATCATTGTTAGAGACAGATTTTCCCATTGCAAAATGTTACAAATGTACTCATGCATTGTGTGTATCTCTGTGAGTTTGTAGCTGTGTGTTTGGCTGTGTGTGTGTGTGTTATGGATTCAGAGTTAGGTTTCTGGATTTGTATGACTTTGTGTGTGCCTGTGTGCATGGATGAAAAAAATGCTTTGAAGGCGGGTCATTAGTGTGGACAAGGATTATCTAGGTCCCAACTTACTACTTCCACCCCCTGTCACCCCCCACCAGATTGTGACAGCCGTCACTGTCAGTCACTTAGTGCAGTGCAGTGTGTGTGTGTGGATGTGTGTGTAGGATTGTTTGCATTAGGGTAGGCTGAGTAAACAGGGGTCAGGTTACCAAAGAATGCTTTTCCATATCATTCATTACAATTAAAATGTGGAAAAAATATCTCATGGGTGTCAGGGGAGAACATTACTTGGTAGCACCAGATCACAATAATTTTAAACAACAAGGGTTCGTATTACATGTTGGCATGTGATGAAAATTTTAGTACATCCATAGATGACATTTAATATGCTGTCTGGCTCTTTTAATGTGTTTGATATATAATTTAATTATCCCTCACATTTGTTAAATTCAGTTTATCTCTGCCCTTTTATACCCGCATAAAATCAAAACAAGAGAACAGCTTCCTCTTTAAATTGTTTGACAGTTGGCGAACAATAATTTGGCAATCATTGCTCAGTGTAGTTTAATCTCTGGTAGTCACTTGGCTTAGCTCCTACCTTTTGTACCCTCCTCTATATTTGTGAACTTCTATATGCTCAATAACCCAGTGCAAGCTGTTGTCAGTGTTATATCGTTTTCCTTCTGTTGTCATATTACATAAGTATTTGAATGTAGTACTTCCTGCAAAGAAAACTTGTGGCAGTAAAACCTGCAGGCTACAGTGACATGAACGCTTACCCAGGCAGAAAGGTCTTACATTGAGATACTTGGTCTTATGTGATCAAGAGCAGCAATGATTAATCATTGAACTGATTATTCTTAATTCACAACACAAAAATCTTTCTTTGTTCTTTTAAGTGTTTTATCGTTTTGATATTTTCTAATGTTTTTATTTATTTTCTAAAGTTATTGGATTTTAACTTCTGCAATGTGATATATTTTTTGTGTCTCAATTATACAGAGTAAACTTAGTATGCTTGGGATTTAAATGTTTACTAGTTTGTTGTCCGTTGGGCTTTGAGATACTAGGATGATAATTCTTTTTAAATGACTGATCAATGCATCAAGGAAGAAATAAAATATTATTGCATAATAAGTTACTTACAACCTTGATTTTTATCAGAACAATAGAAATTATCTAAGAGATAGAGGTGACAGAACCGTGCAAAAAAATCTCCCTCAACTTTAATAATTGTAATTGAATAATTATTTCTGTTTTTTTTTATAAAAAGATAACAAATCACTTTCAGTCTTACCAAAGACTTGTTGTTTCTCTTATTTTCTTTCATATCTCTGTCAGTGTCTCTCCTGTTGCTGCTGTAAATTCATTAAGTGCACTCAGCTTTCACATCATTGCAGGATGAAACCTTTTCAACATGAGCAGATGTATCATCTTTTCAAGCTGTTTATTTTTACACCATTTCAAAAATGGCTCGCACTCAAATTACAAGTTATTTTAAAGCATCTCTTTTCTTGGTGTCTTCTACGATGTCTCCTGTCAACTCTGTGATTATCACCAAGACACCTGTTCACAGGGAAGTAGGAAAGTAATACACACACATAGAGTCTGTGAGATCCCTGTGGCTATACAATCCATTTCCTCCCTTGATATTTAGACATTGCTAAATGTTCCCTGTTGCAGACAGAGGTAGTAGAATTAAACAAACTCAAGGAAAAAAGAACTGTAGCACAGTGTACCAGCCTAAAAAAACCCCACTCATACAAGTGGAGGTACCACTTCTTCAAATTCCCTTATTAAAGGTAAACTACTAAGTAAAAAGCACAAGTAGCTCACTACAAAATTGAATTCTCTTGACATCAGCTCTTCTTGTTGCTAATAAAAAAAAACTTAAATGTACTTTAACACTGTTGAACTTGATTCTCCTGATAAATAGGAATGTACAGGCCTAGGTTGCAATTATTTCACATGTACCTCAAAAGTAATGTTTCTGCCAAAATCTAAATGTTCAGGTATTGCTAAGATTAATTTTTACAGAATTAAAGAGACAGAAACCTGATTTCTGAGAATTAAATTTGAAAAATCAACTTGATCTAATTGCTTTTATAAAAATATGTATCCTTTTTAAATAGCAGCAAAAAACAAAAAACAAATGTTGACTACACCAAACATTTTAAATAGAGGTAATGTTGAACTTATTTCACAATTGTGCAGAAAACTATAAAGAAACTTTCAAAGGGAATAACATAACGTATCTTTGTCAAACGATACGGTATGTTGTTAATTCTAGTAAGAATTGAAAAGTGTGCCAACCATCTCTGTTACCTTGAGATTTGTTGTGGAACAAAACGGCAGCTGTTTAAGGTATCGCTTTCTCTACTGCTAGTTGGTGTTTTGTTTTGAAGTAACTAGAAACTATAACAGACAAGTGCTTGTAGTGAAATTAAAAGTAAAGTATTTTCACTCTGAAATGCTTACTTAGTTTAACCAAGTACCTGTCAGCACTTAAAGTGGTCAAAATCATCTTTACTAATCTCTGACCCACATTATTTTAATAATTACTGTACGTTTTGCCCCAATTACCATAATCAGTATTGTTTAAAATGCATTGTTTTTAGTGGAGTACATTTTCTTTTATACTTTAAATACAATATAGTAAATCTGCTTTGTACTTTTTACTTGAGTGAAAGATTTGAAGTAGTACTTGTAGTGGAGTATTATTTCAGGCCAATACCTGCACTTTTACTTGCCCTCTACCACCTCTGCACACAGTCTCACATTTGTCTGTCTATCTGTGTACTGCGCAAAGTGCCCGTGCTGACCTTTGTCCTCCATGACATTATTAAGACCACCAGTGTTAATGTCAATGAATGAACATTTTGGAAGACACACCAGGATATGGCATCACACTGCATCTTACCATGATTATATGCTGGTCTTCTGAGCTTATTTAGCTTTTTTTTTCTTTCTTATGACTCTGGTTGTTTTGCTCTGTTTTACTCTGCCTGTCTCCCTATCTGTCTCCTACTTTCCCACCCACCACCTCCTTCTCTCTCTGAGTGAGATGATTTATCCCCTGCTCTGTTTTCCCTGGACCACATGGCCAGGCAGTTTGCCCTAGCTCCACTCATCCAGAACCGATGTCATTCAGATCCAGTTAAATAAATGGCCCTATAAATTTCCTCCAATAATAACCCCGGTTGCTGGAGGAATGTGCGGCGGCTCGTTAGGGATGGAACGGGTGAGGAGGGGTGAGAAATGCACACAACCCGGAGACCCAGACAGCTTTTGCCAGTGTGAGAAAGCATAGATGCTGTTTAGATGAAGAGGAATTTGGGTTGTGCAAGTGTGTGTGGAGGGTGTGGGTTTGGGGTCTACTAGCTGTGAAGGAATGGGGTAGTGGATGGGGTATTCCAGGCCCCTGTCTGTCTCCCTACCTGAAATGGGACCTAAGGGACACTTTAAATTAGCCCACCCAAAGACAGAGACACCAATCGGGCCTCTGTCAGACCCAGCTAAATCTAGTCAAGTGAAATGCGTTTCCATGTGTGTGTATGTCACTACATATGTGTCTATACTGCACTGTTATGCAGCTAACTAAATTTATATACATGTATGACCATTAACTATCTAATCTACTAGCAACAATACCTGCAAATAGGCAGGAGCACGTTGACAACTACGCAGATTTAGATTTCATAAACAAACTAACTGCCAAAACATTAGCTTATGTAATAAGTTTCCCAGCTTCTTTATTTGCTTGTTTTCTGCTGGGTTAGGGTTAATTATGTACTTGTGTACTTATTTTAGACACAGTTTTTTTTTTACAAATTACTTATTGCTACTAGTGGATGTTGTCTTTCAGACCTGCTAAGGTGAAAAGCTATTGTAAGAATCCGGAATACTTGGTGGATGTGACAGTCTACATCATTTCACTAGACAATACTCCCATTTTAGCTGGTCTTGTTAGAGTAATTTTAGATAGTGACGTTTTCTTTCTAATGAATGTGCATAAAAAAGTGCATATTAAATAGATAATAACCAAAAGTTTAATTTGAAGAATTTCTTTATTTAAACTAACAAAAGTGACAGAGGGAGTTTCCGATAAAACAACCCCAAAAACTGGTATCCAAACATTTTTTTACATTGCTCTTTGCTAATAAAAACAGTGACAAGGTGACTGATTCAATAAGATTTACTATTATTCTATTAAATTTTTTAGTTATGGTAGCTTTGTCTACTAACTGAAAACCTGCATCATGAACTTAATGGAGGGTGAGTTCTGCTCTTGTAGTGTTGCTTTTTCACTCAGTTGGGTGTTGTGTTTGTGTGAAGCTCCAGCTGATTTATTTGCCCTAACTACAGTAGCTGGCTGGCAGCACAGGAGAAAAATGTCTGACCTCCACACCGTCCTGTCATTACAAGTCTCTGTGGGAAACAGGAAAACTCAATATTATTATTTTTTTTTCTCATCAACAGAGGGATGCACTTAAAACAAGGGTTGTGGGAGTGTTATGTTGTCACACTTTACAGTGCTCAATAGAAGCAGTCACTGTATTAAAGAAAAATTAGGCACATGACATTTTCAAAAAACTTCAGTGCCCCTCCTACAAAGTGCCTTTCTCAGCCTCCACCCACCACATTGCAAATGACATTCCCTGGCACTGTAAAACAAACCTACCTGCCTAGACTGAAGGAGCTTTATGTTTAAAATGGGTGAGCTACCATTTTCACTGACCTGGAGGTGTGCTCTGTGCTGGTGAAGGACATGGAGGGTGGACACCCATTACCTCCACACTGCCTGACTCCAATTCTTACACTCTACCTTGTCCAGTTATTGAGCTGATTGACTGGCCCACTGTGTGATGCCAGTGACCCGAGACCTGTTAACTGGCTTAAGTTGCTGACTTTGTCCGACACCCCCACCTCCATCTTTCCCCAGTGCCACACTGCCACCCTCCTGCCCCTTGTCTGCAGAAGATGACAAATCACTCTCCGCTTTCTAAATGGGGCTGAGACCCTGCGTGGCCCCTGGTCCCCTGCCTGCAGCCTGCCCTGTCTGCTTAGAACGGGGATTCCTCATTCTGGCATGGGGTAGGGGACATGGTTAGTTCTACACTTCCCCTGCACCCACAAGAGCTGTAGCTTATATCTGCACTATGTGTTTATCAAATATGCAGTGAGAAAAGAAACATAATTTGAGAATGATGTTGATAGATTGGCTAGAAATATGAATATCAGCCAGACTGGAAAGAATTCTGCATTTATCACCAGAGAGGATACAGTTTCATGTTTGTGTACCTGTGTAGGTCTGTTACATCCTTGTTGCATGAAATGATCCATCTCAGTGTGTGTGTGTGCGTGTGTGTGTGTGTGTGTGTTTGCGTTTGCATACCTGTTGCATGAATTGGTGAGTGAGCATGTGTGCAGCTCTGTGTATGTGTGTACTTACGACATAACTGTCTGGCTCCCATGTGAGGTAGTAAATCTATCATTCCTGCTACGTTTACCTACCACTTCACAGAGCTGTATGTCGAGTGTAAACAGCGTTTATCACTGCATGCAAATTAGCCTGTAAGCCTCAACCTCCACAAAGCCCCCATTCACTGCCAGCATGGCATTTTTCCAGCAGCTTAAATCCAATACCCCAGATTATACCCTCTTTCCGAACTGTGCGCTGCTTTACTGTCACTCATGCTCTCCAGTGGTTCACTCCATATGTCATTTTACAAATAGTCTGATGATTCTGGAGCCAATATTAGAGTTATAACCAGTTCTAATCACATAAATGTCACGTTTCAACCTTGACAGGCCTGTGAACGTGAGACACAAGATTTATCTTTTCAACCTTTTTCTCCTTATATTTCCTCTTCTTGATCCTCCACTCTCCCTTACTTTTCTTTTTATTTTATTGTCCGTATGCATCTTCTCAGAGTTAATATGTGTGACAAAAGCATGAGGGCAATGCTGTTCTGCAATTAAACCCCCTACCTGATTTGTTTGATTATAATTGACCTCAAATGTGATGTAATCCTGTTGATTCTTAATTAGATTTTCCATTAACATGTCCAATATAGTTATACTGGCAAGGACCTGACTTTTCCATAAACTTTAAACTTGGTTATCAGCAACCATCAGCTTTCTGAAATCTGAACATCGGCAGCACATGTTGCTGTAAATTACAACTTATTGCTCCACTGGGAGGTAGGAAAGATTTATAGGATACTAATAAGCACTATCTCCTCAGCAGATCATACTACATGACACAGAGTGTGTGTGTGTGTGTGTGTGCATGCGTGCATGAGAGAGATGAACAAAGACACGTGTATACTTGCACGCAGAACATGTACGATAATGTAAAATAATTCATATTGTACTATTATTTCAAACGGTACAAAATCATATATTTACTGTAATTTTTAAAAATTGTTATTTTTCCCAGTGTTTTCTCCTCTTCATTGATGCTGAATTGTCTTGCCAGCATTCAAAGACTTGGATTCAGAAGACTATAGAGACAGTAAATAGTAAGTTATATTCCGATACTTTTTCCGAATATTTTCGTAACATCTCTTAATAAATACTTTGAGTATGGATTTAAACTGAGAACAGAAAGAAGGAAGACATGCACAGACAGAGTTTTCCCAGCGACTTTTACAAGTGACTTCTCTCCAAAAAGGCTTTATAACCATCTCTGCTTTGAGGCAGACACACTCTTATTTCTTAGAGCAAAGCCCTGATAAGGAAGCTGTAGCTAAAATGCTTAAATATTCAGCCTGGCTTCCTATGTATAAATGTAAGCGGCGCGTAAGGTTAAGACTTGTTCCCTGTCAGCGCTGCTTTTGGTTTGAAATTGCTGCCTTCTTGTAAGACCTCCCTTTGACAGAGCAACAATGCCTTCAAATCTTACTGAGGAAGCTCTCACACAAAAAGAGAGAAAGAGAGCTAATGTGCTGACTGTGTGTGTGTGTGTGTGTGTGTGTGTGTGTGTGTGTGTGTGTGTGTGTAAAGGCATGCATACACGCCTTTTTGCTTTTATTTCTTGTGTCTATTTCTGTGTGTGTTCACCTGTGACCAGGGCTATTCATTAGGCAGAGATGAGCTCATGAGGGTGGGTCCAACAAAGGGATTGGTGAGTGTATGGGCTGGCAGCCTCAAATCCAAGGTTGATCCTGGCCTTTCACCCTGGAGTGTAGTTGACAGAAAGCATGGTGGGTGGGTTGGGAATGAGGTGGCCAAAAGAATAAGTACCAGTGGATACAACACTGTGTTTGAAAAAGTGCTAAAGGTGGAAAGTATTAAGGTCTTACTGGTGCTGGTGATGAAAATGACCATTTTCTATGATTTGCTAACCCTATAAAGTAACAGTGTGAAGAGCTGCTGGTTCAAGCATTTTGGCCAGTGTGAATTCTTTTTAGTAATACTGACAGTGTTGGTACTATGTAGTGTTAGTTGTAATGTATCTATTATGTTTTGACCATCAGATTAGAGTTTTGATTCTCATCTAGCAAATTGTCTTACATTTATCTATAGCAGATTTAGAATGCTTCATTTTAGCACCGTTGAAAAATTGACTGAAAATATCACTTCTCTCATCGCTTATAACCAACAATAAGGGTGTATTTTGATTTTCGTCTTTGTCGACCCGTCCAATATTCAAACTGCTTTTAGCACTCTTTTGGTCTCCACCATCTCAGCAGGGAAATATTTTACTCTTTAACCATGCCTTCTAGTTGCTAATTATTTCTACCTGTGTACAGTGGGTGTCAAAGCTTATTTGATCAAAATGGAAATTAGGTTGTTAGAGAAGTGAGACTGGCTAGTTTCTATGAGTGTCACATGACACATTTTTCCCATATTTATTGAAATTTGTTTTCATCTAAACCTTAAATATGCTCAATCATCTAAAATTGTCCGAGAACAATATTAACTAATGTCAACAGTTGCATCCGTTGCTTCCAGTTAGACCACTTACTGTATATAGCGTATTATGTTCATTATTCTCAAACCTCAAGCACACACTCCCTCTCAGGATTCAAACAGTATGTTTCTTGGCAGCAGCTGCAGGCATTTGTGCTGTGGGGTTAGCAATGTGCGTATCAGTTCATGATTTAGTGTGTGCGTATTCTCTCCTGCTGGGACAGCTGACAGGGCATTAAAGCACTCTGAGCAGCATGTAGCCACTGGCATGTAGTCTGCAAGGGATTTAGAGGGCACAGAAAGTCGCTATGTTTTTCTTGGTTGCCCCCCACACACACTTTCTTACTTTAATGTGGGTGTCACTTCCCTTACTGTTCTCAGACATGTGCGCACACTCACTTAGACACTTAAAAAAGGTGAAAATCCATTGTGAATGATGAAATCCATCCTTTGAGGTTTACATTTCTGCTTCCCAGAGTCTCTCTTTCTCTCTCTCGTCTGATTGATTGTTTAGCCCTGTTTTCGTCAACAGAGAATTCCACAGGAAACAATGGTAATTAAGAAATATGGATGTTGGATACATCTATTTGCTTTTCTAAAATGATCATTAGCAAATTTCAGCTGCAGTCATTCATCACTGTGCAGAGGCACTTGGCATCAGACACACACCCTGTTGCAGGCCTATCCCACCATTTCTCCTGGTGATGACTTCATTAGAGCTCGATTTGCTGTCCTATAAACATGTGTCTCTCAGGGAGATATGATATAATGGCTGGATTATCGGTTCATCTGTCTTCCATACACATGGTAAAGCATAACATCCTAAAGCAATACAAGGAGGTGAACAAAATGATATTATCCCCATGACACAGACTTTAATTTTGAATGCTGATATATATTTCTGTTAGCTTTGAAACATCTGATTGTATGCTTTCAGGGAGATATGAGGCAATTAATGAAGCTCACAAGAGGTTCAACATTCAGCAGAGCATCACTCACACAAACTGAGTGAAATCTGAGAATCTGTGACATCATTACAAAAAATTAAGACATACTTGTTGAAAGTTTTCATTTCCAAAGTAAACAATACCTTCTGAATAAATAATGAATACCACCTAATATCTTCATATTAATGAAAGTACATGTGTAAAAAAGTATAAACTATAATATGGCATTTAAAAGCTGGTGCTGCTGGGAGAAACCTTGTCAACTTCCATGGTGCGGTATAGTTTACAAAAACTAAAACAAGACATTTTTTCCCCATACAGCATTGGCACTAATGGTCTGTTAGTGATTTAACACATCTGTGTGCCCTGTCCTCAAATCATGATTTTCTGAGTAGAGCTAACACTTCTGATTGATACATTAAGTCAGAGAAAAATATTAGAAGAAGATTCATACTTTATCTTAGTTTATACATATCTTTTGGCATCATAAATACTCAGTATTATTACATAAGACAACTCTATCGTTCACATCCGTGCCCATGAATTGTGAGTTTAGTTAAGTTTGCCTCCTGATCCTGGCTCAACTAAAATCTTACCACACTATGGAGTATCTCTTTCGCCAGGCTGCTTACATCGCTGTCAGTTGTTGAGTCAGTCAGAGCAGAAGAGGAAGTAGTGCAGGCATCTCTGGTAGTTTAGTTGTTGTAGCTTAGCCGACTTTACTAGCGTTCACCACCACAACTTAGTATCACAGCATCCAATGGAAATGATCCATTCCCATTTCCATCACAGGTAGTTCTCTGGCTTTTAGACAAGACTAAGTTTCTAAAGTTTATAGCCTGTCATTATACATATAGCTACAGCTATACATTATAGCTGTTTTATACATATCTGAGCAATTACTATAATAATTACTGATAGAAACCTAAACAAATGACAACAAAAACATGATCACTGACTGATGTGTTAGAGGTACACAAATCCAATACTGAAGTAAAATGCATATGTGCTCAATGACAATAAAGGTTTTTCTTCTTCAAAACGGCAAGTATTGGCCTGACAAAATATACTACAGCAATTTGGCATATCTCTTCAATTCTTTCTATTTTCCTCTAAATTATATTTGAATGAAAGTCAACGTAGCCTAAAGTGGCTATGCTATCGTAATGTACTGATAAATTGTACTGAAGTACAGAATTACCTGTCACCTCTGTTCTCAGCATGGCTAAACATGACACGGAGAGTGAAAAGATCAGACAAGACTTAAAGATGTACTGGGTTCATATCATAGTTTTACCATCAGATGTGATGGTACACTTTACAGCTTGGTAATTGTGCAGTAACATTTCAAGAAATAAGAAGGTAATATAAACCCAGCCAATGAACTTACTTGACTCTGCTGCAGCATATCAGCTCATCTTTAAGTGCAAGTGTGTCAGAAGGGGTAAAACATCCAAAACACTTTTGATCCATCCATACAAGTTATTTGTAATGATTTATCACACCCCTCGCCTGCCTCTCCTACCATTTTGAGTTGCCTGAGAGTATATTTTACCAATCAGTAAAGGATTCAAGAACATGTGTACGGAGGGATTGAGATATTTAGAGTCTAGCTCTTGTGCTGATTTACATACGTCGTCTGTTACACATACGCACCCCCGTTCTCCCCTGCTATGTCTTTGCTGCTGTTTAGCTCTTAACCCATGACCTGACAGCACAGCAAGACCACCCCATAAATAACTGTTTGCTTGAAGTGAAATCAGTCAATCTTGTGTTTGTGCCTTTTGTGGGTTGTGTTACATGCAAAGTTGTCTGTGTGCACACAAATAGTTTGGACATTTTCAATCTGATGTTAAGAGGAACTTGAATGACATTTCTATTGCTGATATATTATCTGAGGTCATATTTATGCAGAAATAGGGGAAATTATTAAGGGTTCACAAAATTGTACGTGCCACTGTTGATAAATAGTAAAATGGTCTGCACTTATACACCACGTTTTACCTACTGGAATTCAAAGCACTTTACACGGCCCATTCTCACTTACAATCACACATCTGATGGGGGAGCTGCTATGTAGATGGCCAACACTCACCCGGGGAAACTAAGTTGGGGTTCTGTGTCTTGCTCAAGGACACTTCAACATGTGACTGGAGGAGCCGGGGATCAAATCAACAACCGTGGGATTGATGGACGACGTCCTGTGCCACAATCGCAGGAGGTAAACTATAGGAGAAATTAGTGTGTGCAGACAGCCCCCTTATCCTATTATTTAGGTATTGGCAAAAATAAAGCCAATCAAAATCTGATCCTTATTTTTCTGAACTTTATGTCCATCTGCTGCTCTTCACATAGCATTCTGCTGAATAATAAGATAAATACCCACCTTTTGTTGTAAAATAACAAAAATTGAATTGCTAAACTCTGAATATTTAGCTAATTAGCAAATTACATTGTACTTTCAGGTTAAGCTAGGAGCTTCTCATTTTGATTTCATACTGTAAGCAGTGGCTTATATGGGATACAGTTCTGTTCTCTGCAGCAAATGTACCTTCCCAAGAATTTATTCTTAAATATTAAAGTGGGCCCATCTAATCTTAACAAACCTGACCACGAAGGGAAAATTACAGTACAATATGACATCAAAGGTTACATTTACCTACCTCCTAAAAACATCAAATGGACTCAATAATGAGCAACCTTAGCAGCACAAGTTAGTGCTTATAGGAGACCAGGTAAGTCTGTAAAAATGCATATATAGAACATTTTTATGTTCTTGCTTTAAATTTTTTAGTTTAATTTGTAATTTGTAAAATCTTTTACAAGGTAATGGTAGTCAAAGAATACAAATATAATTAAAAATAAAGAAAATAAAAAAGTATCAAAAAGTATCTTGTGTTACAATTAATGAAAGAGACTACTACATTAGGGCCTATATGCAAATGCCCCTTTGTGCACCCCTGAGTGAGTAAATATTGACATGAGCCAGCGATGTGTCAATCATTTAGTTTTTATATTTTACATCATGTTCTCATTGTGTTCCTGAACCACCTCCCTGCTAAGCCACAGAGTAACAGAATAGAAGAAAGACTTGTTGCAACTTGCAGTATCCAGTATAAGGAAAGAGGCAATTATAGAGCTTGTTTTCTGGATAAACTCCACAAATAGTGTGTGAGGAGATCTGAGCCGGCACAATATAACAAGACTCTAACAATAATAAAATAAAATATTTTATATAATAAACATATAAGGTTTAAATGTTGTAAACTATTTTCGCTATTTTACTTAAGTATATACTAAACATGTGTTTTGATGTTGGATCTGTGTTTCTTGCAGTAAACACTTGCATCCCAGTGGTTGTTAAATGTGGATAACTTAATTTTGACAGAAGTAGTCTCATATAATGTATCCAAGTTGTTCCAAGACCATTTCCTCTTTTAAATAATTCTGCATGGTTAACCTCTTGAGGATGCACTTTTGAGAATCGCTGGTCCATGGGGTCTCATCTAAGTTTCCAGAGGTTGACCTGATGTCCTGTTTGACCCCAAAGGATTCAGAGCAAGGCTGTTGGAAAGGGCTCTTCTGTGTATGTTTTAGATCCCACTTCCCCCTCCAACATCTCCCACATCTCAGGAGGTCCGGCCAGGCCTGGCAGCCCCTCAAAGACGCCCTTCTTTTGCCCTGCAGCCCTGAGGGGGGCAGCCCCCAACAGTTATGCAAAGTCAACAAGCCCTAATTGTAGGATCGGATTACAAGCTAAATTCTTCTTGAACCCATTAACAACTGCAGTTAATTATAAGTCATGCAGAGGGGTGTTTGAGTGTGAGTGACAGCTAGAGGAGGTGATACAGAAACATGGCGGAAGTGGGGAAAAAAGCCTGGAAACATTTCAAGTTACATCACCAATACAATACACACATGCACACAGGCACATTACCGTTTTTAGAAGGACCTCCCAGACTACAGTAAATCTCTTCTTCATTGGTCTTTGTGGCAGGGATTTGCTCTAATGAAGGACGGGATCAGAGCAGTGACTCACACATTGTCAAAGTCACAATCAAGCCAATTTTCATCCAGCTCCAGTGTGTCAGTTTGACAGCAGGCTCTATCTGCCCTTTAATTACACTCCTGGGCAGCTGAGTGCACATCAATCTGAAAATAAGGCATAGATACGAAGAAATGAGCCATCAGACTGTGGGGAAAGTTGGATAGGCTGATGTGGTTGTTATTACTGACTATGAGTAAGCTTTACACATACCTTCTAAAGTTGATTGAAAATATATGAATATAGAAAATACTAAAGAGAGACAGTTGTCAAAATGTCGGCCTTGTCTGTTCTTACAGCTCCAACCTATAAAATATACTTCAACAAGCAGGTGTATAATTTGATGGTTTTAAATCTGCTTTTCATGGTCTTATCTTACAAAAGCCCTAAAGACAGATTCAAATTATTCGATACACAGAAAGATAAGTTGCTTGCCAACTTTCCTACAACTTTTTCCACTGCGTAACAAGTCCCAGCACAGTCGATCTCTGCAGCAGCACTCAGCCTCATTCTCATAAACCCACTATAGTTTCACCGATGTATTTGTTATAGTTTCACTGTAATCTGTCTAAGAGCTGGACCACCTTGGTCTTCTAAATAAAATAATAAACATTTGCTTCAGATTCACTTCACAATTACTTTTAAAAGTTCGAAGGAAGTAGACCAAATCAGTGACAGGAGAACAGAGGCACCATCAGGCCTCGTGGCTCTAAGCCTGTTTTATTGAATTCTCTGTTGTCTTTATGAAAGTCAGGCTAAGACGGGGCAACAGGTGCCAGTCTTAAGTGGGACGAGCACGATGTTCCTTTTGACCCTAGAGGAAGACAGGACAGCTGCAGTGTCTGGGTGTCGGGGGAGGAGTGAGGAATGAATGGACTGACAGTGTTCACCAGGTTACAGATAAACTGCTTCCAGGTCAAGGCCATAGACAAATTACAAAATATTCAGACCCTTTCACTTAAACATTATTCTGCATTGTCATTTTTTAATGACAATCTACATCCATCAATCTACATACTATAACCCATAATCACAAATTAAACCCACACACAGCATGATAGTGGCACAACAATGCTTCACCCTAGAAATTGTATTAACCAGATGATAAGCCGTGCCTACTGTTTACCAGACTAGTATGAGTTGCTGAACAGTAAAATCCTGATCAATCCACTGCAGTTCGGCAAATTCCTTAAGAAATTCTTGTATGTTCTTTGGCCAATACAAATGTGGTGGCTTGCATTCTGCTTTACTTTTGACATCATCAGTTATCTTAAAATACCACAGACGTTTTTCCACCTCCGCCTACCTGCAGAGGCTAACGCAGTAACAGGTGAGGTATCGGAGATGTTGTATAAGTACAAGTACAGGTACACAAAGGCAGTATCAGACCCGATGCCCAATACTGGTATTGGCATGGGACATCCCTAATGATAATTCCTCAAAGTGAAAAGTGAAAGCACACTGACAGCCTCCACTACCGTATGTGCCTTGACCCTGGTCAGCCTGGCAAAAACAAAGAAGAAAGAAAGTCGGCGACACAGCAAGTTCATGTGTTTATTAAGGATCCCGAGGCAACAGCAGCACAAATTGCTGGCACCATGTTCCTCCTTTCTCTTCCTCTCACTCTCTCTTTCACTCACTTGTGCTCTCTCTCTATCTCTCTGTTCTTCACTTACCCCATTACATTTAAGTCACCCCACCGTCTCCTCCTTTTCCAGCTGCAGTCGAGGAAAACCCCTAAGCATTTGGCCAGAGAGCCAGTCAGCCAGTCGGTCGGCCCGTCTGCTCTGCAGAGGGCCCTGCCAATCATCATCTGGTTTTTCTCATGGTGTTCTGCACGAGTCTTTCCATTGCACAAGTGCCATGGTGTACCTTCTGGGGTTAAACCAATACACATGTCTGAAGGCCCATATTATGTCCAAACGTTTTCTTTAGGAAGCTGCCTGGAGTTAATATGTCATACTAAGTAACAAAAAAAGTCAGGGATTGGAAGTGTCTTGTAGTTTTTACTATTGTTGTTTGTAATTAGAATTAGATATAATGAGAGTAACAGCACCTATTAATGTCCTTGATTATTTTAGTCAGCCCCACTAAACTAACAGTAAGTTAATCTCATTCATCGATTCTTTCAGTCAACCTGCATCAGTTATATATTAGCACCTGTGAAAACACTGATTGCCTGCAGTACATTGGTGTGTGTCTATTGTTATGTTTAACTCTTTAGTTAATCTGTTAAGTAAACATGAACCTGTTTGACAATGCACTGTTCTCAGCCCATTCTCATTCCCGAGGCACCGCTTTGTCAAGACCTTCTGCATTACATGCTGTCGCTGAAGGTACCCATTTGCATCGGTGATTGACACTTGGAGCGTTCAGGGTAGTTATTTAGAAACCCCTGCGCTTCAATATTTGACAGCAAAATCGATGATGTAATGTAGGCAAGTGGACAGGGATGGTGGACGGTACAACAAGACACAGGACTTTTCCACAGGACACCCCGTGGTTTGACTCTAGTGCGAGATGTTGTGCTCTTTATTGATGATTTTTTCATAATGTGGCGGATGTAGTATGTATATTGAGTAAGCACTTTTTGTAGCATTTTGTTTTTATTCAATTTGTTTTCTAACTTAACCTTTTATCTTAGGTTTTTGTGCCTACCTTTAACCATAGTTGTTTCTTAATGTAAAGTTACCCTGAAGTTGTTTTCCCTAACCCTAAAGTAGGTTTTTGTGCATATAAAGTTGTTCCTGTCACATCGAAAGGTGACGGTCCTGGAGTGTCCAATACTAAGGTCAAAGTGCACCTGCAGCATCAATACCGGACGCAGTTGTTCCCAGGGCGTCAAATAGTGGCGCTCCTGGAGCGTCCAATAAAATGGCAAAGAACACCTTTGGCATTATTACCATACCCCAAAAGACGCACAAGACTGCACAATTTGACGCCTTAGGAGCATCAATATCTCACGCTGTGGGATGACCATGTGTTGCTGTTTCACAATCTTAGATGGATTCAGAAATGCAGCACATGCTAATATTATTAAGGAAAGGAAGAATATCATAATTCAATGTTTGGTGTTTTCCAAAGATTGCTGTCACTGCTGTGTTAAAGCATTGCACGATAACAGTTTAATTTTGCCAACAGTTTAGGGCTCAGTTCCATATATTAGCATTACTTTCACAGCCAGTATGAACAGGAACCCTAGGGTACATGAAAGAAAATGGACAGAAGACTTTATGTTTGACTATCAAGCTGAATAAATTATTACAATTACAAATTGTTATCTGTAGTCCATGGGCACATACAGTCTCCACTATGGCAAGTTTAGTTACTTTACTTTTGGATTGACAAGTAAAGCAGAAATCCTTTTTACAAATATTACTGTACCTACGTAGAAATGTCAAGGTGTTCAGTAGCCAAGAATGGAGTTATTTGGATGCCAATTTGATAATGACTAATACTTGAAGGGCTGTGCAGAGTTTGGAGCATATGGAGTGAAAAAGAGCTGGTTTACAGTTAAACAGAGTAGTTTGATCCTGAGTCTCATACTACCGCTAGCATAAGTTGCATATTGTAGCTTTAAGAGAAGATCCTTTAGGATTTATTGTACGCACATATAATATATCTTTAGCTTTAGCGCGATGGCAAACAACATGAATAACATTACAGCTGTAGCAGTGTTGCAGTGTTGTTTCCTAACACCGTAGATAAACTGCCCCTGTGTCTCCATCCCATTTATGACCTGATTGTAAATGGCTTCCAGATGTCAGATTCAGAAGTAGGCCTGTACTATGATAACAGACAGTGTGAGCCAATGTTTAAAGGAATCATCATTTTTGTTTAGGAGACTGATCAGGTGATTGTTAGCAGAGTCGTGGCATGATGTGGAGTGTGTGTGAGAGACTTGTTAAGGACTCTTTGCTAACTTTGGACTTTTTGGAAGATTCTAAAATCTTCCTCCAGGACACTTGTATTTTGAGTTGTAGTTTTCTATTAAATTAAGTGCTTAACCAAAGCCAAGAGCAGGATAACCAAGCCTGGTGAATGGAAAACCCCGCATTGCCCCAGGAGACATGGGGCTACAGACCGACAAGGCCGCAGGAAATCGCCATGGCAACAGAACCATCCTTACGCCAGCATAGTTACCAGAGACCAGTCAAAGTAAATAATAGAGCTGGAACTTAGAGGAAACCCCTCAAGCCTCCAGTCCGTTCTCACAGCTGGCCTTGTTTCTGGTCCTAAATTTGAAAACTTGTATGTGTATGCATGTCCTAGATAAACAATTACATAAAAATAAAATAATTACATGTTTTTTTTAGAGTCTGCAAAGCAGCTCTCTTTACTTTTACATCAGATAACCTGACAAATCATTAAACAGATTTTCACTTAAAAAATTTGTCATCCGATAAAGACTATCCTCTGTCATTGGATACTCCAATAGCTCCTTGCTCCCGTCTCCTTTTAATGCCAGATCATCAAAGAAACCACAGTGAAGATCAGTATAACAATTCCTGTATTGTCAGCATTACCCACAGTCTACTCATCCACTTACTATATATTTGCGCTGACGAGTTCCTGTGTGTGTTTTGGTGGGACAGTTTGGGGCATGACAGAGTTGCTTGCTTAGTATTAAACAGGTGTTCATTGTAGTCACACAATACATATGATTGTTCCCATTGAAAAGCTGTAATCTTGCATAAAGCACTAGATGGCATTGGGTTTGTCAAGTGTTGCCCAGATTGTTAGCTGTTTAAATGCTGATTATGTGTAATTTGGCTGACACCAAGGAGGACATCCTGTACCAGAGAGCTGTCATGCCTGAGTGCTCTCTACAAGCATTGCAGTGCTGTAAAGCAAGGTGTATTCTACAAAGCATTTAATCTACAGCATATTCCATGTTTAGCAACCATTTGAAACCTTGAGCAATGAAGTTTATGAAATATAAGCTGTAAGTAAAAATGGCTTCAGGGAAGTATCCATCGGTTGATTGATTGCACTGTATGTGATGCATAACCTAACACTGCTCAATAGTCTCCCTGCTCATTTCATCTGCATGTTTTGTGACAGATGTGTGAGGTAGCACTCGTGGAGATGAATGACAACACGTGTAACCTCACTCACAGTGCCAGAATGGTAACCGATCTCTTGTGCAAACCACTGGAGGATGATCCCTACAGAAGTCGAGAATAAGAGGAAAGCATCCATAAATTATACAGATTTGAGCTGACCCCTGCCCTGCTTTCTCAGAGAAACAGTTGTGGCACAAGGGCACTTATGAATTATGTTCCACTATTTAGTCCAAGTTTCATTCTGCAATAATTTATGCAAAATCTACACAATATCAAAAAAGTAGTGCTGACAAACAATCAAACAAAAACAACTCTCAACAAATATTCTACTGAGACTTTTCTGAAAAGTGTGTTAGATATGTGCTGGTAAATATTGCTTTCAGGAAATGGCCACAGCCTTGTACTCTGAGTCATACACTGTCAAAAGATCACGCACTCACTGTCTTGTTTGCTCTTAGGTTACAGTACTAACTACCAGTGATCGACTTGGAGGCATTACAGCCTCAGGCAGCTCATAGACAGACATTTGTTTGTCTGAAAAAACAGCCCTTTCAGTTGTTTGAACGTGGCCAGTCTGGCAGCATAGTGAGAGTTCCTACACAGAGGACTGTGAGGGGAAAAAAAGTTGAACTTGGCTCAGCTTTTGACAGAATGCAAAACGTTATCTGACAATTGTGTTTGCTAATCATATACATTGAAGATACCTGCAACAGCACTGTCAAGATAACAGTGAATGTACTGTGACATGTGAGCCTTTACTACATGTAAAGAAAAAAGTATTTTACAAGTTTTACTGTGGCTAAATATATACAACAACTAAATAGATTGGAGGCATAATGAAGCATACTGTAAAATTATCATTCATGCTGCTTTTCATTCTTATGGCCTAAAGAATGCAAGCTGCCTAATAAAATCTTAAAAACTTAGAGGTTTAAGATATTTACTGGTTTAACCTGGTATATACTAGGCAACATAATACCCACACAATGCATTCTAGGTACCAGAACAACAGCAACCATTCATAACCAACTGATATAAATATAAAAAACATTGTAAAATATGCAAATAGTGCATTCAATAATCAAAACTGACAGAAATATCAACATCTTTTTTTAAATGGAGCAGAGTAAAATTTCAAGAACTTAATTCATTCGTCAATCTTTCCAACTGCCTCTGTGCTCTAAGCCTGAGGTGTGCTGCGGCATGCATGGTGTGAGAAATCAGGCCCTGGCGATCTGCCAAGCCAGTCGTCAAACAAAGAACTGATGCTGGGCCCTCTGGGCTTTTCCTGCTCGTCTTGACACTGACTTGTATGAAAGCTTCACAGCCAGGAAAGATTACACATCTTCTTTAAAGCTCTCCTCTGTCTTTGCCAAATGCAACAAAAACACCAGACTAGGAGTTGGGAGAGATGTGGGTGGATGATGGGGGTAGGGTTGGGATTCCTGGTAATAAAATGCTTTGTAAGAAACTCAGATTCTCCTCTCCAGTCTCTCCTTATAGGAATACAAAATTCTCTGTCTCTAAATGACATTTAGATGGAGAATGTTATTTAATAGGGGTGACAAATTGCAGGTGTCTTTCGTGGCTTTGGGTGAACGTTTCAGGGCAGCTTTCCAGCATGCTGAGTGGGATCCAGAGCTTTGACTGACTGCTGCACCTGCCCGTGCACAATCCCTGAGATCAGCTGCCGTCACCAGCAGTCTGCCAATCAAGATGAGTGTATGCCCAGAATGTCCCACCCACTTAGCACTCTCATGCAATGATGATGCAAAATATGTTCAACCTTCCATTTTTTTCCTTCTCTATAAGCCTCTTGAGTCAAATGATCAATGATGTGGTATCTCCCAGCAGAACACCCACACACACAAGCTTTCTACTTAGGATTTATAGAGTTACAGGCAGTTATGTAGGTCACTATTTTCTAATATTGTACTACTGTTTATCTACATTTTCACTTTGTGTCTGTATCTGTCTCTGTTTCAAGTAATGTTCAATGTTACAGGGAATGTTCCCTTTGTATGTTATTTTCTTTTTAACTGTGGGAGAATACACAGCTGGTGAAGCTTGAATGTGATCACTCTGACAAATTTCTGATATTAACATTTTTAATCTTATATGTGGAGACGAGCATACATATGTGCAGAAAACCGAAACATATCAGGACCAAAATGAGACAAAGAAGAACCACAAATATTTGGATCATTATTAAAGAAAGCATCTAAACAAAGAAGCAGTCATTTTGATCCTCCCTTCTTTTGCCATTCGTTTACAGGAATGTAAAATCTACATACCAACAATGGAACATAGTAGACTGAATTGCAAACCTCTGTTTTGCATCAAGCCCCACTGTATGTTTTACTTCATAGCACTTACTTGAGACACCGTAGGTCACTGTAGAATTCACAGATGTTGCCCCAGTTCCATGTAAAAACAAAACAAAACAAAAACAAAATATCTGTTTCTGTCCCTAATTATGCCCCAATCTTCACCTGTAAGGCTCACTATACAGTTATTAAAATCAAATAAATACCATGAAATAAATAGCCTATTGGTATAATGATGTTAGCATTTAGCTAAAACCATTATCTGGTTACAGTTCCCAGAAGGATTTTAGATGTTAACCTAGACTGTGTCTTCATTAAGCCAGTTAAATCTGTAACCGTACCTTTCTGTTTACTTGAATTCTTACTTTAGTGCCCCATGTGTTGAGGATCCTCTTGTGTTTCTGTTAGTGAGTTTGATCACGAAGCGTTGCCACAATCTGTCTCAATCTTAGACAATCTGTGAAATTGTCATTTGAAATTGACAAGGAAAAAAAATCCATCAAGATCAAAATTTATTACTTCATGTGGGCAGACCTAATTACTTTCCGTCTTCCTGTCTAGTGATATCTTACAGTTAGGACCAACCCACAGGATGTCCTTGATCCTACTGTTTGCCACTCACTGATGTAAACAGTGAGTATTGGATTCACAAACCCCACCACCACTATTACACTTTCACTGTCACATGCACACAGTTCTTTTTGCTTAAAAACATGCACACGCTCGGTTTCTTCTACTCATGTGATGTCTTGAGCCCAGCTGTGTGTAATGCAAAAACCAGAGATGTTCAGTCTGGCTTGCATTCTAATTGCCTGTGGGGCTGTTCTCCATGCAGTGCTCCTGACAAGACCACCCATGGTGAGGAGAGTGTGTAGTCATCTCCCCTCTCAATTTCAATAAAGTGTGTCATTATCTCCTCTGCTATGATGTGCCACTACACCACTAAAAGATAAATGCTGTAATAACATCTCAGACATCTCCGAGGAAATATGATTGATGTTGTAAATTTTGCTGAATGTACACTGAAGTGTTCTGAAAGGTGTGATGGTGCATTATTGAGAGATTGTATCTCTGCACTAACTTTAGGATATATTCAGATTAGACCTCTTCCCTAAAAAGTCTGGTCCTCCCGGTTTTGCAGGCACAGAGGATTTGGGGTAACGCATGATTGGAAGTAGGTGGTGCTTGATGCTGGAAAAGCCTCTTCCCTCCTCCTCTTACTAAATCCTCTTTGGCTACAGGCTCTCCTCTGTACCAAGGCCTGCTGAGAAGGGCCTGAACTAAACTAACAACTGGGCTCCTTGATGAAAGGGACGAGCAGCAGAGGGGGGGCATCATGAACTCAGGGTCATCCCACAATCTTGATGACTCTATCCCCGGTTCCCCTTTCACTGGCACATAATATACACCATCGAGCATAAACTGCATAGCAGGGTGCTAATGTTCTTTTAACACTGCTGAGCTAAACTGAGCATATCTGTTGTGACCTGGGCTCTGCTCCACTGGCTCAGCACGTACACATTACAGTGTACATAGAGTATGTGGTGTAGCTGGTTGAGCAGTGGTGGAAAGGAATAATATGATCTGACACTGAATAGGTGCTGGTGAAAACCGTGGAAAATACAGCCAATTAAATCATTAAAAAAAAATCCCTTTTCTTGTGTGAGCCAAAGGCGTGCACGTGTGTGTCTGTGCATGTGTACTCTGGTGACCCTATGGTTGCAAGCTGCTTCAGATGTTGAAGATAAGCTCTCCAATCCTATATGTGGAAATTTCGTGTGTCTCGTTTTTCACTTGTGACATCCGTCAAAAGGTAAGATGGATGTGAGCTCAATCGACCCAGAACTTGACTGTCAAACGAGAAAATGTGGATGAGGTTGGGGTGATGGGAATTCAGTTTTGTTTTTTTTTTGTCTTGCAGATACAGTATAACTTGGATGTGTTTGTCTTCCATTTAGTCAGTGCGTGTGTGTGTGTGTGTGTGTGTGTGTCTGTGTGTGTGGAAAGGGGTGGTGTGGACAATGGATGGTTTTTAGCTAACACCAAGAAGGACACAGGGTCATCAAATTGAGATTAAAAAGCACTGCCCTGTTTCACTGTGTTGCAATGTTTGAAGCAGAGGGAGTGGAAAGAAGGCATAACAACATGTAAATTGACCACCCAAGGTTGAGAGTATCGCCGCAGGGAACAACACGGCTTGTGAGAATGAGAGCTCTTGGCTCCTGACTTGTCCCTGCAGCAGGTGGGGAGACTTCCTGAAGATAAGACAAAATATTTCTGCAATCCACCATAAAAGAAATAAATCATCTAAAAATTCTTTTTTAGCTCCACATTTGTTTTCAAGGCTCACATTTGGTCATGTGATTGCAATGAAAGCAGCAGAAACAAACAGAGCCTTGTGCCGGGACACGCTATTTGTTTTCCTTCAAGCAGAGCACATTTTGCACAGTTCCACAGGATGTGAGGCGTGACAGAATATACATATGATTTTATTTCTCTGATCATAGGCTCTTTTTCCCTCCTTGTTTTTTTTTGCATATGGATCTCATCAAAGATGAACGACTTGTTAATGCTAGGATTGCTCAGCTGGAAAGTTGTTTCAAGCGTGGACCATTTTAGGAACACAATGTAAGAATACACCGGCTAGAGCTGCTTCTTCGAGCCTCAGAGCCTTTTTCCTCTACAAAGAAGTCAATCTTTAAAAAGCTTTTGCTTGTGGACCAGTAAAGCTTCTTAGAGCAGGCCTGCATCACGGTTGCACAGATAAGGATCAGGAGGCATGAATGTAGTTTGAGCTTTGTGGCGGTAGCGTGTAGACGACCTGCTGGCCCTCGAGTCAACCTGAGCACACAGACTGAAGTGTCTCAGTTTGCTCCCAGACATGTTTTAACACTGGAAAGTCTCTGCGTCATGGTGGTCTACATTTAGCCTCTGAAGGCCACTGTGCTTATGTGTAATGGTCAACTGAGACACATTGTCCCTGGACTGAAGTGTTCATGTCCCATTCCCTCAGCAGCTGCCTCACCAAAACCATTCTAGTAGAATTGCAAGCCATAAAAGCATTAACAGCAGAAGTGCGTTGGCACAAGATTGTGGTTATTGTAGGAATGGCAGTGTTGTGGAAAGTGCAGTGGAGAGTAAAACACTGAGCACGTGTGCAGCTGCACCTGGTGTTAGCCACCATCAAACAGTAATGCATGACAGGCTGCTGTGTGTTTGAGTGGAAGTTCTAGTTTGAGTAGTCTTTGGATTTCTTGGTTAACTGACATGGGGATTAGCGTGAGCATGACCTTCTGTAGATGCAAAGCTCACACCCTCACACATTGAGCTTTGGATTCTGCACGTATGATGATTTCACACACACACACACACACACACACACACACACACACACACACACACACACACACACACACACACACACACACACACACACACACACACACACACACACAGACACAGACACAGACACAGACACAGACACACACACACACACACACACAGACACACACACACACAGACACACAGACACACAGACACACACACACACACACACACACACACACACACACAGCTGTAATTACCCCTTTGAATACTTGTTGATCCATGGAAAAGGTGTGTTGTGGATTTACACAGGGCTCTGCCATTAGTGTAAAGCAGCTGGGTTACAGATTCACTGATCATATTACACTGCAGTCATAGTCAGACTCAGACACTTAGTGGGAGCTGCCACGGCGACTGGACAGTGTTTCTCACCAGGGCACCAGTAACACAAAGTGTGGATTTTTTACTAAAATGCTTGACTTGTAAATACTTCTGACTCAAATGAAAAAAAAGTGAAGCACGAAGCAACGCTTGGATTCCTACACTGCGTGCGCAGACTGTGTGCTCACACTGCTGCACAGACAAGTACATGTTATGAATGACCACAAGCACTAAGATGGTTACACACACTTATTCTCTCTCTCTTTCTCTTTCTCTCTCTCTCTCTCTCTCTCTCTCTCACACTCTCTCTCACACTCTCTCTCACACTCTCTCTCACACTCTCTCTCACACACACACACACACACACACACACACACACACACACACACACACAAATGAGTCCTGTGTGTGAACATCCACCTTAGTCTATATGAATGTTTTGTTTGTAGGTTTTGATGTGTGTTCAATGCATATTCAGCCAGTTTAAACGCATTACTGTAACTCTGCAGCATGCTGGAGTTACGTTGGGATCCCCTGCAGGTTTACTCAAACAGACTGTGTCTACAGAAAGGCGCTGACATCATTATGATACTATCTCTCTGAGGGGAAATTGCATTCACTCGTCACTCTAAATCAGCAGCTCTGATCCTCTGACACTAGTAGCACTTCGTCTGCTTTCCTGGACAGTGAAGGCTGAATAGGTCTGCCTGAGGGTAGCCAAATGGTTTCCTTTTTTTAGTTACACTCTCTCACTCTTTTTCACTCTCTCTGTCTTATAATGTTCATTTGAATATTTGGGGGTTGACTCATGACACTCATTCATGCTCATTCAAAACATCTTCACAGTGTGTATATATTGCCTGTTCAGATGAGTGACAGCTCCTACTAGCAAGGGTGTAATTAATCAGAACAAAGCCATGCTATACGTGTGACGGCTGTGATAGATTGAGGAGGTTGCTCAAGCTGGCTGTGTTTGTCAAGCCAAAGTTATGAGTGTCAATTGGAATGCATGAAAAAAGTCAGTGACAATGCACTGTACCTGTGTGATTGATAACATGGCTGGTAATCGCTATTTGTTGTCTAATCTGGAATGTCGGCTTGAAGCACAATGATTATTTGTGCAGCGTATTTGTCTTGTCTTGAGGTTTCTCAAAGATGACAAATGAAGAATAAGCTGTGAATTTCTGTGACACTGTAGTGTATCTGTTGCTCTTTGCTTTCCTATTAATGAATCTGAGCAATGATGTGTAATGTGGAGTGAGCTTGGCAGTGTGCTCCAGACTCATTTATCAGCTCCTTTTGATTGTACAGAGATTATACTGCAATGTGCAACAATAACATATTAAGATATAAACACACGTATTTGCTAAGAAAAAAGGGTCCTTGCTGTGATCACTTTCTTTTCCTCTTCTTTGGCTCATTTCTCAATTCCAAAAATAACTGTTCTTCTCACAATGTTTCACTTTTTGCTTCTGGTTAAATTTTATTTAGGCTTGATGTATTTATTTGATTTATGATTCTGTTTTTATGAAATACTGTTGCCAGTCTTGTGTGTTAAGGAAGAAAATAGAGGGTTGGGTGGGATGGGTTCCAGTGAGGCACTTTGTGGTTTACTGCCAAAGTTAACAAGAAGCTGAGCTATCACGCCATCTGCTCTGTGTGATCTGTGACTCATGAATTTTGGACAATAGCCAGAAACTACCTGCCTGCCTGTTTGCCTGCTTGACTGATAATGGCAAAACTCTCAAGAATTCTTATGTGTTAACTTAGCAAATAAATTTAAATCAAATTACATTATGAATATTAGGTTTGCACAGGATGTAATTCAGCAGTGTTTCTGCAGCAGGATGATGATGAGAGACTTTGAACACACAACATGGGATCAACCAAAAACCCAACTGAAGTGTCAGTGAGCCCTTACTTATTTCCTGATCCTCTGCCTTTCTACTGTGATGTGCAGCCTCAAATAATCATGGCCACAAATGATTACCCATATTTTTTTAACCAGGTATGTAAAAAAACATATTTCTAAACTGTTAAGAATCCTGCAGTTAGTTTAAAAATAATTACAATGCATAGATTGGAAGGCATTATGCCATGACAAATGGGAGTTAGAGAAGTATTTTAATCCATTAGTTTTGCCCAGCCAAAAATTCTGGTAACTTACAAGTGACAGAAACAAAAATAAAGATCACAAAGAAATCCAAAGAATCCCAGCTTAGGTCGTACTATAACAATAATGCTCAGTGGTGTTTTGTTAAGCACTGCCAGGTAAATACTCACATTGTTAGAACTCCGAACCATGAAAACGCAATGATGTAAAAACACTGACTGTATTTGAAAACAGCATGCACCCTCGAGACAGTCAGACTCTATTTGTTTAATGTAATAACCAAGCCTGCAAAACATGGTTAGTCGCTGTATGTGTATTATAAATACAGAACAATTTCAAATAGAACTTTTGGTTGCAGTTATGTTGTTTAAAGTCAGTATTAATGCTTAATTTCTGTGGCCACCTTGTAGGCCACTTGACCCTGAACACTGATCATACTGAAGAATGCAAAAAAACTAGTCAGTATGTATATTTTTTTTTTATATTTGAAAGTGTTTTAGTCCTTTACATACGATGAATGAAATAATGTTTCACACAGCTGTTTTCACTTCCCTGCCTTTCTTCCACTAAATTTAACTGCCCTTACATAACCTGGAAATTCACATCAAGATAATAAACACATTTGCTCAAACATGAGCACGAATTAGCTTAAGATGGAACTAAACGTGTCTGGCCAGGTTTAGCAGCAGCTCATAAAAACCTGAGCTGGATTTACTGACAGTGTAATTCAAAGTTTAAATAGCAATAACCATAATTTAAGATTATATTTCAGTTACACCTGTGCTGCAAACACTAAGATCGTGGTAGATTAATAATCAATCGTTTACTGTTATAAAAAAGCAAATGTAATCAGGGAACAATATCTGCTATAAAGTGTATGAAATCACACATGGTCGGTGTGTGCAAAACCAAACAAATAGCTGTCCCAAGAATGCAGCATGCTAGTTGACATGCTTGTAGTATGCTTGTTGGTCCATTTATTTCATTATGTTTAATACAGTTCAGTGTCAGGGTTGATCATATTATTGCTTCTCTTTTTATGTGAACAGATACAGGTGATTTACTGGGTGTCCAGAGTGTGCAGAAATTAAAGAGATATCATGGAATGTGATATAATTCAACCTTTATGTGGTGCATACATAAAAACCGGTTGCTTAAATTTACGCTTTTAGTTGAATTTCCTCAATACAGTTATGTTTATGTAAAAACAAATGGAGAAATAAGACTGATCAGCCAATCAGGGCAACTTTATTTATTTATTTAGTGTTTTTTTTTTTTTTTTTCAGCAGCTGTTTGCAAGACATCTGGTAATTGAGCTAGCTAAGACATCCCTGAGAGTATTCCAGCAGCTACTTTTTTCTCCAGATAATTCTTACACAACCAGAAAGAATGCTTGGGGTTATTTTCTTGCTGTTAAATTATTCCCCATTGCTCGTTGTCCAGAATGAATGGCATGCCTCTTCAGTATTGGGTGATCCATGATGATAGAGGATGCCTTGTGCATGATGCAGATCACACACTCCCTCATTACTAAAGCATCCCCAGATCATCATATTTCCACCTCCATACGTCACTGATGGTGTTAGGCAGGCATCTATCCCCATTTCATGAGCTTTGCATCTGACATATGGTCTATGCTGGGATCCAAACACATCTAACTTTGACTCATCAGCCTTCAAGACACTGTTCTAGTCATGTAAAGTCCATTGTTTATGCATATTGGTACGCTGTTTTTGTTTGGCAATTTATTTATTTTTTTTCAAATTCACACTGAAAATGCCAGGTCAATCTAACTATGGAGGGAGAGCCAAATTATTAACATAGAGCCCGAAGGCCCACGTCTTTATAGCAGAACATATGCTGCTGCCATGTCTGCTTTGTTCTCCCTTCTCTACCTCCAATCCTTCATACCATAGGCTGTCAGTGGCAAGGTCAGAAGACGACCCCTCTGCTAAGCCACAAGCTTTATAAATGGACACGCTAGCTGAAAAGACTCAGTCAGGATAAAAATGCACGCTTTGGAGATACATGCAGCCGAAATTCAGTGACTGATCAAGCGTTGCGGTGTACATAATTAATGATTTCTCTTTTTCCTTGCTGGAAAAAAACCCCAACCCCCTGTCACTACAGCTGACCAACATTAGTAATAAATTCCTCATGGTTTGACAATATGTTGGGTTGACTTTCTGGTCCAGTAAGGATCAGCACTGTGTAGACCCTTATTGTCCCATAGGTTTTACATTACAGTTGGGATTGAGCAAGTCCCAGAGAGATCAGGATCCCACGTTAACTCTGTCGGTCCCCCCCCCACCCTCCACCACTCTGTTTCACACAAATACACACACGCATGATTTTCCCTCTTTTTGGGCTTTGCTCTCATATGCTCTAGGTCAGAAAGGCTTTTCTACAAATCCATCCTGTTAAGAGAAGAAATACAAGCTGCTATTGAATTAGCATTGCATTTGTGTTTGTATCATGCGACATGTCAGCACATGTTTTGCTCTGCTAAGTAAAACTGTTGGTTTCAGTGTAACCCAGCTGCCAAGGAGCTGGGTTACACTGAAAACATGGACGAAATGTATCATTAGAAATGCCCCAAAACATAATTTTTTTTTTTTTTTTTTTAAATCAGGACCCATATTTCTAAAGGTGGCAAATTAACATTAAACATATGTTTAACTTTTAAACAGTAATTTTAAAATGGAATGACTGACAACATAAGGAATTGTCTCCTATGAAGTGTTCAGATGGCAGGTGACTTGGGGACTAAGTTTAAAAAAAGTGATGATCAGTTAGTGAAAAAATTTGAAAGCCAAAAAAAAATTGTTCAGCTGTTTTTTCTTGTGGGGCAGCACAGTGGTGGAGTGGCAAGCACTGTTGCCACACCAATAGAAGGTCCCCGGTCGACTCCAGATCTCCCTGTGCTTGTGTGGGTTTCCTCCGGGTACTCCAGCTTCCTCCTACAGTTCAGAGACATGCATGTTAGGTTAATTAGTGAGTCTAACTTTCCGGTAGATGTGCCTGTGAATGAAAACAGTTGTCTGTCTTTTTATGTCTCTCTTTTCGCCCTGAGTCAGACTGCCAACCTGTGTCTCTCAGAGGGTTTTGTGGGGGAGCATTGTGGCAGTATGGGTTGCAGGACTATTGTTAGGAGCCATCCAGTCCTTGTATATCTGTAGTTTTGTCTGTATTCTTGGTAAGTCAAACAAATAAAGTTGTTGTTGGCCACGATCAGGGTTGTCCCATGTCATGGATTCTGTTTGTGATTTTCATTGACAGAATTTCAAGGCACTGCTGGAGGTAAGAGAGTGTCCGCTTGGAGGACCCTAGAATCACTGTGGTTCTATTGGCTTCATTAGACTTGACCTTCAGCATGCACTTGAAGGATTTTCAGCCAGCTTCAGTACCTTCAAGTCTAAGGCCATAGTTCTGTGCTTGAAAATGTTGGTTCGGGGTTGAAAATGAGTCATTGCCCAAATAGAACAAGTTTAGTATCTTGGGGTCTTTTTCATGAGTGAGTGTAAACTGGAGCATGAAACTGACAGGTGGATTGGTGTGACAACAACCCTTAGTAGTAAACAGGGCGCTAAGCTGCATAGCAAAGCTCTCAATTTACCAGTTAGTCTATGTTCCAGCTTTCACCTCTGGGCAATGACTGAAACATTTATATAATGCAGGTGGCCGAAATGAGTTTGCTCCATAACTTGGTGTGGCTCAGTCTCAGACATAGGGTATGGGGCTCAAACATCTAGCGGGAGCTTGAATTAGAACTACTGCTCATTCGCATTCACAAAAGAAGCCATTTGAATTGTTCAGCCATCTTGTAAGGATGCATCCTAGGCGAGGCGTATTGGAGGTCTTCCAGGCATGTCCTGCTGGTAGGAGACCCTGGGTTAGGCCTAGGAATCCCTCAGAGACCGACAGAAGAAGCTGGGAATTCTTGATGGGCAGGAGGAGGTCTGGAAAACTTCACTAAACCTGCTGCCCCCATCATCTGACAGTGAATAAATGGAACATAATCTATGTATGGATGCACATTTTCTTTTTTTCTTTGGCAAAAATATGTCAATTTGTGGTTGTTTGAATAATGAAATTAAATTGTTTAAATCGTAGAGCAGATGGGCTACGAACGACCTTGTGCAGACCAAAACATTTTGTCCATACAGACTATCCACAGCACTTAGGCTGTGTCAGTAAACTAGCAGGTTGTTCTATACACTAAAGGTATGAAAAGTTTGTTTCAACATCAATCACACAGTTCATGTGGAACAGTTACACGTGCAGTTTCTTTACGTGTTATTGTAATATGTAAATACAACAAACAAAAGGGAACTTGTGACTGTTGCTGCAGATTTACCAGCATGATTTGTATTATGCATGTGTGTAACGTGTAATGTGTCTGTATCCCTGACTGTTAAATAAATAGAAATATGTGCACATCTGTAGTGTGGGAAATCTGAACCAGTCATTAAGGCTGTGACACACTAAGCTGAACTAAAACAAAGACCAACTGCTGTATAACAGCCTTAGTTTCTCCCACTCCACTACAGGCTTATAACTACTTTTAGTCAGTGAGATGTCCTATAATAAGTTACAAATTGTACTGGCTTCGTTAATACAATGGTCTCTTCTAAAGTCATCAAAATGGTCTCCCCTGCTAAGCTGAACAGTCAATATGAGTGGTCTCCCTTACCAGTGGGACTCTGCAAAGCCACCAATGGGGGGCCAATCTAGTTCTGATGGTGCTGCGACCGCTATATAAGTGCGGACCATTTACCATTTATTAAACTGTGATACAGATAGTTTTACACTCTTCCCCACACAAATACTTTTTATAATAATATTTTTTTTTTTTTGCAATGTAGAAAAGTGTACTAACTTATTTTAAATTTAAACCACAGTTTAAATTTAAAATAACCACTGAGGTGACACCGTGTTTCAATATGAATGGGATCTGTTCCTGACAAATATTTGGATTACCCTGACACCGAAGATGTTTTTAAAGGATTTGGGATCTTGAGGTTTCAGTCATTTGTTTGAAGAAGCCTTGTTCTCATCTCAGCATAAGTTGTTTTGGGTAACTTCCTACCAGCCTGTTGAAGCCCATGTCGTGGTCCTATTATCTGACTGTCTGATTTTGGTTAGAACAATACTTGCCCTTTAAGCATGGGCTTGCACTGTTGTGGATTTTGCATTTATTTTATTTTTAATAATGTAATGTGTTTATTGTGTAGAAGTAATATTAGTAAGTATACTGTACATTACAGTTAGCTGAAATACAAGAATAAAAATGCGACCAGATCAGATTTTCTGAATCCTTCTCTCTGTGGAAAATAGAAGAAATGGATGAATGCATTATTACTGTTTAGTTGATGTCATTCTCCAAAGCAATGTCATTAGCAAAGACGAGCTTAAGAGTACAGTCATCACATTTATACTTACAAGACATCTCTCAGCACCTGATTAGGGAGGGGCAGGAAAGTCAGCATCCTACATTAGCATTAGACACCGCCTGGCCTTGGACATGTGCCATGCTATACTAGCATTGTTTTCATACTCTGCCACCATATACATGCTTTTACTCCAAGGTGGATTTACGAGGTGAAAAAAAGGCACATCCCCAATCCAGCTAAGTCACTATGCAGGACATCCTTGTGAATCCACTTGGCAAATGTCACAGTTATTGGTTTAGGCCAGGATCTTGTTTCCTGATATGTTTCTAAATAATGGTGCTGTCACTTGCTTTACTGTTGATTTAGCTCCAAACACTGCCACTGTTGTTCTCTTCTTAATTAGTTGTTGGGTGTTGGATGGAGGTTTGTTGCTTGTCTTTCTTTTTGCAAGGTAAGAGTTCAAAACCTTTCTGAAGGCCACATGTGACACCTGCAGGTTTTAAAATAGTATTGTGAAATTCAAACACAGTGATGTTGATCATGAGATTCCGGTTTGCCACAATATTACAAGGTTATTCCTTGTACTTTATTGTTTTCAAATAACAAAAGCCAATATAGTATCATACATGTTTTTTGGAGCATGTCAATAAATGTGAGTGAAGTGTTTTGTGCAGTATAGGTTGACATTTTAGATGTCTGAATTGTAAATACTCTGAAGGTGTGAACTTCATTCACATCACTTTGACCTTAGTCAAGACTCTGCTGAGTTTACATTTTACTGGACCAAATAAAAGAAAAAACATCAGACCTGGGATTAATACAAGTGGATTTGATGTTTAACCCAACATATGGTGCTGTATGTGGCTGATGGAGTCTGTGTAACAGCAGTGTCTCCTGGTTTAATTCTGATCAGAGACTGTTGTTGCATATGTATTTTACTATCACTTCCAACACAGCCAGAAATATTAACTGCATGTTAGGTCCTGTTCATAGAAAACAGAGTTCAAAACATAAAGTTTAGCTCATAATCTCGAGTGGGAGACTTATTTATGACCTTCAAACAATAACTTGGCGGTGGTGGTGTAGGGATCTTTGCAATACAATAGCATTAATTAGACTACATTTTATTTCATTCAAATGTGAATAATTTGGGACAGTGCACATATATATTAAGACTGCGCCAGAGTTAGCATAACAGCTAACGTACACCTGCAGTTCCAACCTAAATGTTGTATACCATGCTTCCATAGGTATCTGAAGCAGGTTTTCTTCACAGCCTTGAAGAAGCAGCTCGACCTACATGCTACATCCCAATTATGAAATCAGTCTACTGTAGGTAAAAGTCAGTTTCTTTAGAATAAATGTCTTTACGATCGTACTTGTTTTTGTTACCCATTGATCACAATTTTTGTAAAATAAATAATTTATTATTTTCCTGTGCAGCTGTTGTTAGTTGTTACTACTGTACTGGTCATAAAGACAGGGGAACTGTGAGAAAGAAAACGGGCCATGTTTGTGCTTCGTTCCATGAGTAAGTGTAAGTTGTCTGCAAAGTGAATGAAGTGGTATATTTATAGGTTTGCCTTCATACCTCCGTGATGCACGTCAGGTTAGAAAAATAACTGCTTTCAGTTTGATTTGATTGATTGCTAAGACGAGCTTCTGCTGTTTCAGTCCAAACACCCTTAAATCAAACTTGTCACAAATTTCCGGATTTAACAAGCCATCCTGGACTGAAAGAGAAGAGAGACAGAAATGTATTATGAGCAAGTTGTGCTAAAGGTTATATTTCAAATCTGTGATAAGGATCTAAGACAAATTCCTGTGCTGTAGACAAACTAACAAGTGGCGTGTGTATTTATGTGTACTTTTTACCTGAGCTGATAGAGAAACACTGTCAGGTTAAAAAATGAATGCAGAGGACTTTCAAAACATTTTGTAGTTTTGCGTAAGACATATTTGAACTCGCTGACACATTTTTCTGTATTTTAACTGTCACACATTAAATAATTTTGTGTGATTTGTCCGTTATCTTTAAAAGACACTGCACTGAGTACTGAGTACATTAGATATTCCTGAATCAAAATGGCCTATAAGTTTTCTGTCACAGGCTCACAGGCATCAGGTCAATTCTCCTTTAGTAGAGTTACAATCCAGCTGGGGTTTGGGAATCTCTCTCTTCCAAGCCCTCTAGTCCCCACTATTATTTTTCACAGCTAATAATCTTCACAATAGATTCACAATATCGTGCTTCCTTCCATAAAGACATTAACTAATATTGTCATTTCTGACAGTTAAAATAAAACCTGTCGCTAACAGAGTACTGTACACTAATTAATTACAATAAATCCTAAGTAGAAGCCCACTAGTGGACCAAATACAGCACAGACTCATCAGAAAATCATTTCTCAAACCCACAGATTTTAGGATTTTCCAAATATGACAGTATTTTTGAAACATGCACATCACATGGGGCATCTGGATTGTTGTATAATGTGTCACAGAATGTGGGAAAACATTGTTGAGCCTTAAGCTTCTTGTGGAAAGCTGCAAAGCAGTTAAGATAAAAGTTTCATGCTACAGTATACTATCTGTGTGAGAAGTCTAATGCATGGAACACTGTAATGTTAAATGATGGTGTTTAATCCTTTAAGTATAAATTTGATATAGTAATCCCAGTTTAACATGTGTTTGGAGATTTCCCTAATTGGCTAAACAACATACAGTATACATGGGCTAATATTTCATTTGAAAGCAGTGAAATACTTTGCACACAATACAATACAATACAAACAATAGTTTTCAGAATGTTAGTGATGGCATTTATATTCTTGTGTGCCAAAATGCTGCATTTTGGTACAGAACACACTGCATGGTGGGTCGGTATCTGAAGCTGAATATCTGTCCACCTGGAGTCCATCATGGGTGCCACTGCAGGCCTGGCAGCTGCAGCACTGCAACCTGGGATACCGGACACCCCGAGATGACTCTGATGAATCTGTCTGCTCCTTGCCCTGTGGCCCCCATCAGATCCATCCTAGTGGGAAACAAGTGTGTCTGAATGACCCAGAGCAAGCATGATTCTCATCTACAGACACACACCCACACCGCATGCATGCCACACTATTAATATCAATTGGCCTTTCTTTATGGCTACAAATATTTTTCACATGCTTTTGGCTTCCTCCGAGATCATCTTCAATCTCAGTGGCCACAACAAACATGCACAACTCCTTGTACTCAGGAGTGAAAAACCACAGGATACTCAGCCCAAGATATTTGTTAACATGATTTGTGAAACATTTCAGACCACAAGAAACTGCAGCAGAGGGTTGAGCTGTGTGTGGGTGGAGAAGAAGTCAGATCCCCCTCTGCCACATCTGATGGTTCCTTTATTGTGTCTACAACACAGCCAGCAGGGGAGTCTGTTAAATGCCAGTCAGAGACACACACACATGCTCACACACAGCAGCGAGGTGTTTGTTCATGACACATCAACAAACAGAGCTGAGAGGTCATCACCGCACAGAGACAGAGACTAAACTAATCAGTTCTATTGATTATTTATATTAAGAATCCACTGAATAAATCTAATCTTGATGGACTCTAAACTGTACATGAACTACATTTATGAATGTTACTACTGTTATTAATAATTACCTTGAATCATTTATAGTCCCTGGTTCAGTTCTTACATTTTAGGACAGAACTGTTTTCACTGGTTTTCAATCGTGGGTTAAGATGCCCCAGACTCGGAGGATAATGACCCACAAGCTGATCAAGATAATAGGAAATAGATTACTCTATTACACAAACAATGTGTTTTTTTTTATGGGTTTGTGTTGCGGATAAATTATATCTATTTCTATAATCTATAATTTTTCTCTTCTCTTTCCTAAGCATCTTCCCTGATCCTTTGCTTATTTTAAGTTTACAGTCTATTTACACAGCCACACATTCGGATGTTAAAGCAAATATAACATTAGTTCTTTTCAAATATAACATTAGTTCTTTTTAGTTCTTTTTAAATCAACAGGGAACCTTGAGAAACGCAGAGAGTGTGCATGCAGCACCATAAGATATGCCTTTGTTGGATTAGAAGAAATCTCTAGTTTTCCTCACTGCATTTTTGAAAACGTGGCAAATATATTTAGTGGACTATTATTCATGTTTTACATTTGTACAACTTTATAAACATGCAAGCTTCATGGCTAGCCAGCCCCACCCTGGACTCCTGCAAGCCTCCTGGCCCCAGGCTTGTTTTGAATCAAATAGTTTGTCAGTAAGTGGGAAGCCCTGATGCCACAGTGCTGTGTTTTCTTTTCACTCAGCATATTAGATATGGCTTCACTGTACCCTGATGCTGGTATCAGCCGGGCGTGTGTGTGTGTGTGTCATATGTCATTTCCCATGCCATCCTCCTGCCAAGATTAACACACTACAAATGCATCACTTTGATGAGTTTATCAGATGGGAATTTCACATCAACCCCTTGAGTCCCTTTTCCTTCTCTTCCATCTCCACATATCACATTTACATTGGTGTCTGGCACAGATACAGATCCAAGACTGTCGCTTGAGATTTATCGCATTCACAATAGTACAAGGAAAAATAAAGACAAAAATCAGTAGCTGTGTGCAGTACAGTAAAATTGGAAATGGGCTTTAAACAGATAGTCAGAGGCGGCATTGTAAACCAAATGCATTTCAGGCAATGATCTCATCATAAGCAACACTATGAGTTGGAAAACAGAGACTGCCAACAGCACTCAAACAACTGCAGAGCAAGAATTTCAGGTGCAGTTTGAGTATTTGTTTTTGCTGAAGTAAGTGGGACTGCTTAACATAAAGACAAGTGATCAAAAGAAGAAATTAATCATGTGAAATGGGGGGTTACTGCTACAGCTGTGGCAGGGTTGAAAACGAAGGCAGGTTACTGAGGTTAAGTCCAGACTAAGGTTAGCAGCAGGAGGCATGATGGGTGAGCATGAGATGTGGTCAGGGGATGAGACAGGTCTAGGAGCAAGAAGAGGGTGTTCAGAGTTTTCTTCTCCATAATGACAGGGTGCTTTGCAGCTGGATCCTGTTTTCCAGTGCGATCTGGGAGCATAGCAGGGCATGAACAGCTCTGTCTGTGGGCCCTGTGTTCATTAGTGGAGCAGCACTGCAGCACTGGGGGTGATTCACAAGCATATCAAGTTAAAAAGAAATGCCTGGCCACGGAGGGATTTTCCTGCTCTGTGTGTGTGTGTGTGTGTGTGTGTGTGTGTGTGTGTAGGGGTGGTGGTGGAAGAGCATAGTGGGACGGGATCAAGGGATGGAATTGGTAAACTTCAATCGGAGAACGTCCTCGCATCTTTGGAGATGCTTAAAAGTCACCCTTGATCAGATGTCCCCAAACATTCCCAACGCTCCTGTTCTTTGTCTGTCCAATAAATCATGTTGAGACATTTTTGGGTTTTGGGTTTAAATTCAGTGACGTGTTTGGATTTTTTTTTTTATCTGCACTGCTCATCCTGTGATTATTTGGAGACCAGGGTCCTGTGCTTGTGTATGTTTGTCAGTGTATTTCCCCTGATGCTGCATTGCACTGCCGCTGGTCCAGGCGTGGTGCCAGTCGATCAGGTTTCACTCTGCTTGTGTTTGCTTCTCTGGCTTGGCAGAAACCAATAAACACTACACTCCCACCCATGTACTTCCTTCTCTGTCTCGGTCTACCTAGAAAAAAAAGACCATTCTTGCTATGCCAAAGCACACAGGGCATTATGGATCAATTAGATTTTTTAGTTTTTCTTGCAGTTCTGTTCTTTCTTTATTGAAATTCCTTTCATTCTTGGAAATGGTATTACAGCAGAGCTCAAACACTAGGCACAGTAAGATTGAGCTACTTCGTACATCACCGTAACCGGATCTATTTTTTCTGTGATGCCACCAAACCTCAGCGGCCCATTTGTCTTCGGTGAGAACACAGGGTGGCTTTGGGGTGGTCCTTGCTGTTTGAGCTCAGGCCACCTTCTGCTGAATGTTTGAATCTGGACATATCTGGATTGAATTGGTGCCCCGCTCCTCCTCTTACCCCCATCTCCTTTTGTTTCATGTGGTTTGCAACTGCAGCGAGGCACATGTGGCTTACATTGTTTTGTGCACATTTTTAACCCCAATCAAATTCATTATCAGACTCAATATTGTTTTAATTGCCAAGTACAATAAATGTATTGAAATTTGTCTTGATGACATTAGTGTCATACTAACATTTTTCCCGGTGACATAATGACATATGGGGCTAGTTCTAACATGGAAGAGCACAGTTTTATCATGGCTACAGAAAAGGAAAAATGATAGTGTACAAAAGTACACACAGTTTGCAGAAATGGGCCATAGCCCCAGTGCTATGTGGGCATTTTGGAAAGAGGTTAGACACATCTTAAATTGAACATATTTTGGCAATGCAGGCTGAGGAAATTGTCAGGTCAATAGTGCACTATACAAGTTGATTGTATATGAATCCATATTTATTTGCGTAGATAATGTTTTTGCTACAACAGAAGATAATGTTTCTATTATACAATTCAAAACACACAGTGTAAAAGCCTTTAAAGCTGTACCACAGCATATTTCCTAAATAGAAATAATCAGTTGTCTGGATATTTTAAAAGACCCAAATTTGTCATTCCAGCATTTGAAAAGCTACATGCCCTTTTATCTGTTTTATCTAACTGTAAAGTTCTTTCCTTTTTCCCGTGAAAAGTCTAATCTCGCTCTTTATCTTTACAGACAAAGCACCACCATGCCTCCATAATGGCAGGCATGAGTGTTTTGAGGATACATAGTTATGAACCTGTGAAGTGTGGACGTGTGCTCTGACCATGAGCTGTACATGCAAGGCTACATGCTTCCTACACAAATGCACGTTTTAGTCTAAATAAAATGGAACCCGACCAGTTGGACTAGTTGTTCTCTCTGTAAAGTCCAACACAAAGAGCCTGTCATATGAAGACAGCATAGAGGAACACATATCTTACACAGTCCGGTACAGTTGCTTTATTTGACAACATGCAAACTATGTTTATCTTTCTCCCATGCAGTTATGTCTGGCATTTGCACAAGCAATATGTTGAGTTTCCACATCCAACAAACCACATGACAAAAAAGCTTAACTGACTAATTCACTAATGGTTCTTTGATGTGACCGTATGTCACAATTGACATGAAATACTGTACGTTCTCTCAGTTGTTTTTCTTCTTGAAAAAATAATCCTCAATAATGAATTTTCTGGTGATTATTTAATAGCCCCGTTAGCTTGACCTCCTCTCAGTTTCTCTCTGAAACTCATTCAAACCATATCACCCTTCCTTGTTCTCCCCAAAAAGCCCCATAAATCACTTTTCTGTAAACAGAAGTGACACATAGCCTGATGTGTACTTCGATATATATTTAGGAGACCACAAGGCCTGAAATCTGAGCCCTGCTTGTGTTTGGGAGACAAACTGTAGCGAGACGCTGTGCTCACATGTGTTTTGGGTGCAGGCTCATTCCTGCATGTGTATGTGTATAGTTTGTATGTCTCTTTTATCCTTTTACAGAGCTATAGTACATGTACGTAGTACATGTTGGACACAGATGGCATCAAGTTAATTTGTACTTATTGTTACAAATTATGTTGTCGCACTTAAGCGCGGTAATGCTACCAGTAACAATAACACAGAATCAGACCGGGCTGCGACTGGAGCAGCTGGGTGACGCCACTGCTGGCCTGGCCGGCTGCACAGAGTGACTCAGTGGGAATGGCTCTTGGTGTAAACACACTCTTGGCAGGACATATGGCATGAGCCTGCAGACAAACCTACTGGAATGGCAGTTAAATAACGATCACCTCATAGCACAAATAACTTTGAGTGATTACGCTTCACAGTAAACATCCACACCTCAGACACTTCTAATTTTCAGATGTGGTCAATACTTTTATCCAGAGTACAATAGTATCAGATAACACTCCAATCTTTAAAGCAATAAATTATGACTTCTGGCACACAGAGAACATTTTCAGCAAATGTATTTGTGATTACACAATTTTACTTAAAATAGACAGGTCATTTGTAAACCAAAAAAACATATCAGCAGAGCACTGAAAGCAAAAGCAAAAGCTACACAACTGACAGTAGCTAATTTGTCAGATCAGTCCTTAAAATATTAGTTTTCCTAATTGTGAAAATAGACCTCAACATTACATTAAATATATTTAGCTGTCTCTATATTTTTAAATTTTTTAATCATTAGCACAATTGGGGTGGCAGTCGTCCAAGGACCACAGGGTCAGTGGTTCGATGCCCGGTCACGGCTATATGTCAAAGTGTCTCTGGGCAAGACACTGAACCCCTAACAGCCCATTCCCCTCCCCAGCGGTGCAGTGCCGGTCCAAGCACGGTAGAAATTGGGGAGGGTTGCGCCAGGAAGGGCATCTGGCGTAAAAACTGTGCCAAATCAACATGCGGACAATGATCCGCTGCGATCATAGAGAGATCCGTAACTCACGGGATAAGGCGAAAGGAAGAAACAAAAATAAAAATTATTAGCACAATTAATCAAAGATTCCAACACCAAGAAATTACTGTGCAAGGAAGATGAAAGTCTGACCGTACTGTAAAAAAAAAAAAAAAATTGTGAACATTTGCACATTAAATAACAGTTGAACACAACCAAATAATATAAGTAAACAGTATGTGTGTGTGTTTATATATATGGAAATCAGAGTTTTTGATAGGTCGCAAATTTGTACATTTAAAGTTATAATATGGAATGTTATTTTGTGCTACCATGAGACTTTGAAGCACCCAGCCCTCCCTCTCCCTGCTCGGTAGCTCTTCTGTCATCTGCTACACTCAGCACAGCCCTTTGTGTATAAGTCATTATCAAATAAACAATGATTAATAAATGAGAATTCTTCAAAACCTGCTTATCAAGCAGAAACTATTAAAATTCTCTCTTGAAATTTTTCAAAAATAGCACCCTTACATTGGAACTCTGCACATTTAATAGACCTCAAGGACACATTCATTGAAGCCCGTAAATTGACCTACATATGTATTAAAATGGCTAAAGACTTTGTCCCAAATGTGAGCACTTAATCACGTCTTTGTATTTGGAAGATGAATGAAGGCTTTTCATCAGGTGCTAGCTGAGTCTGGGTCTGTGTCTCCCTCTCAACACCGGATGACAACTGGCAACTTGGATCCTGAAACCTTGGAGACGTGCTGAAAAATATCTCTGATTACAACCCATTATTAATTGTGTAAGCAGCAAGCAAAGAGCGGAGTGATCATTTTTCTGAACAAACCAAACTTTGGCTTTCTGTTATCTTTCTAATCCTATCTCATCCCTTTCCTGTCCACATTGGCTCAGTAATGTGGCTCTGAGCTTGGCCCAAAATGGCAGAGATGGTGGAAAAAAGGGAGGAAGCAGGGATAAGTGGGGGAATGACTAAGGAGCTGGGGACAGATTTAGGGTCTGACTGGTGGTGGCCATGAGGGTGTTCCCCACGGATCAGTCTTAGACCCAGGTGCATGATTTTAATGAAGATGGTGGAGACAGGAGAGTGCGCTCTGAATACCCAGTCCCTATGTGAAGTCTCACTCAACACAGTAGCCCTCTTTGACCCCGGATTAGTTTCCTCTTCCAGGTTTAGAAGCAGGATGCTGACCCTGGGCATTTCCCTCTCTGCTACCTGAATACTAAGAGATAGCCTTGTTTCCCTGAGGACAGATATCATGGTCCCGCCTGTTGTTTAGACTGAAGCCAGCTTGGACATCTCACAACAACGAAGGTGCCCATCTGGCAGGGCAGACAGGATGCTTTGTTCTGCGTCCTGACTTTGTAATACAGTATTGTTTTCATGGTGTGTTTCATATTGTTTGTTTTTCATATTTTGTACAGCACATACTTTTTGTGTGTGTTTAAACCAAAACACCTCATGGATTATCTCCATTGCAGGTGTCTCTTTGTTCTTACCTCTTATACATTATAAATGTCTAATATTTTTTGTATGACTGCATGAACACCAACCCCCCCCTCCAATTCTTATCCAAATGCAGAGCCCAAATAAATCTCAAAACAGGTCCATGCTTTTAAAAATTCATAAAGTCAGTAATGTGTGTTCGCTTGCATTTTGCACATGTTGCATTTGTGTATTCTGAATGATGTGTCCATTTAAAGCACACGCTGACTTAAAAGCATTAGCTCTGTTTGGTCTAAATAGCTTCTTGTGTGTTTTAGAACCCAACGTGTGTTAGTGAGCTCGGGCAGTGGCTGACCACTTGTCTTCTACTAATTATGCTGGAGTTGGCAATGTGTGAATTCTGAGAGCATCCGCCTCCTTCAGATTTGGGGGAGATAAGTGTGGTGGGGGGAGGTGTGAATGGAAGTGGTGAAAAGGTGTTTGCAGGCTAAGAATGTGGCTGTGGTTGTGCACACCTTGTCTGTGGTTTCTCTCCATCTTTCTTTATCTCTCACTCTCTTTCTTGGCTGTTTGTTCTGCCTGCCTCTGCTATCTGTCCTCATATCTTCATTGGCTTCCTAACACCTGTTGATAAAAGACATCCTCACCTGTCAGCAGCAGTCACCCAGCCACTCGTGGACCTGATCCTTAGAAGTTGCCGAAAACTTCTTTGAATGTGTCTGTCCATTTTTGCTATACTTATTTTCTTCTCCCACGGCATGTTCAGTTGTCTCATTAACCATAATTAATTAGTTTTATTAATAATTCCAAGGGTGAGTTTGATCTTTTTTTAAATTATACTCTCAATTTACACTCAAAATTTAGTTGTATAATGTGTTGAGACTACACATATTTAACATGACCCCTGATTTACATAGTTGCGATTTGGGAAAAATGCTGGCATTTATGAGGGAGGGAAGGTCTTGCAAAAACTATGCTTTTGAGTAGCATTATGGGACATGTAGGAGGACGTCTTTTTGGACCTTTACCCTTAGCATGGGTTAAAGGTCAGGACATCTTGGCATCTGCTTTATTGATTTTAATCATTCTTATTTTTTAAATCTGCTTATCTGTCAATTTTCAATACAACTTGCTATTTTTAATGTTTTGTACAGATCTGATGTGATGGGTTGTTCCATGATGGGCAACTCAAAAGCAGACCTGCATGTGAGGCAGTACCCTGTGTGAACATGGGCTTGTAATGGAATTGTTCTTTATTAGTTCTCAAGGCCAGCAGAGTATCATAAACGTTAACAAACCTAAAATAACAATTCCTAAAAAGTTGGGAATATGTAAAAACGTAAACAAAAACAGAATACAAAGATTTGCAAATCACATCAACCTATATTTTATTCACAATAGATCATAAACAACATATAACAGCTTAACAGCTAAAACATTTTAACATTTCATAGAAAATATTAGCTCATTTTGAATTTGAAGGCAGCAACACATCTCAAAAAAGTAGCAACAGGGGCAACAAAAGGCTGGAAAAGTAATAGCTACAAATCAGAAATAAATGGATTAAAAAAAATATCATCAAAACTAATTAAAACATTAAAAACAGGAACGATTCTCTACTGGACATCATGGGGCATTAGTGCCTATAGCGTGGGCAGCTTACACATCTGGAAAGGCACCATCAATGCTGAAATGTACATAGAGGTTGTAGAGCCACTTATGCTTCCATCCAGAGAATGTCTCTTTCACAGAAGGTCTTGCATATTTCAATAAGACAATGCTGAACCACATACTGTATCCATCACAACAGCATGGCTTCACAGGAGAAGAGTCCGGGTGCTGAAATGACCTGTCTGCAGTCCAGACCTTTCACAAATAGAAAACATTTGGCACATCATAAAACAAAAAAAAAATGACCCAAGACTGTTAGAATCCTGCATCACACAAGAATGGGACAACATTCCTCCCCTAAAAGTCTAGAAACTGGTCTCCTCACTTCACAAATGTTCACAGACAGTGGTTTAAACAAGAGAAGATGCTACACAATGGTCAACATCACCTTCTTCCGACGTTTTTGAGATGTGTTGCTTCCATCAAATTCAAAATGAGCTCATATTGTCCATGAAATGGTAAAATGTCTCAGTTTAAACCTCTGATATGTCGTTCATGTTCTATTGTGAATAAAATACAAATGAATGAGATTTGCAAATTATTGCATTCTGTTTGCATTTACTTTATTCACATTTTCCCAACTTTTTAGGATTTGGGGTTGTATATGTTTATGTGTAAACACCTTTTGAAGCGTGTCATCTCTCCAGAAAATCACATTTCTTTTCAATCGCACGCTTGATTACACACCAAGCAAACGTCAAATAGATGATGCATCTTCTGGATTTCCAAGAAAGGAGGAGAAATTGGAGACCTGGGACTGCAGATATCCAAACTGGGGAAAAAAGCAGTGTTAACCATTGCACTGATTCGGAAAACTGAACACAAAACGGAACAGCCACTCTGATTGCTGTCGCTTTCCAATAGACCTACACCAAGTCAAGGAGCTAAATTGGCTGAAAAGCTGCAGACAGGGCCCCGACTACTCCCAGTGGTGCAGGACCAACCACAAATTGCATTCCTGTCTGAATAAAAACATGAGGAAGTATCATAAATATTGCATATGTGGACTTACTTAGCTGAAATTTCATCAAATTGGTTAGTTATTACAAACAGATGGGCTAATATTTCTCTTAATGTTTTATGCTATTACACCCCTAGTGGCAACACTTAGATAGCACCTCCTGTTTGCATTTTCAGGTGACAAACTCAATAATGCAACAATGCATGAAATCAACCTTGCATATCTCGAAATATCAGCCATTGTGGCTATTGGTAAGGTTAAATAACTAATGATAATTATAATATATAATATATAATATACAGTATATATTATTTTCCCAACTGAAGTTAATTAAACATCAATATATTTTGAATTGAAATCTATCATCCATGTTGGAGAAAAATATTTTTCTGCCTTTTAAATGTTTTTTTTTACTTCCATCCTTCTTCTGCTTCTCTCTTTTGCTACTCCTTTTTTCCTTTCCTCTAAATGGAATCACATTCTTCTTCTGTGCAGTGAGGCTTTGAGAAAAAAAAACCCTGAAAGACGTCATCAGATCCAATATTGTCCTTTGTTAAGTAGAGTGCGGTGCTTGCGCGTGTGTGTTTGTGTGTTCCAGACAGCAGTGTGCTAGAGATGTGTGTCTAAGGTGAATGGAGGTGGCAGGGTGCTAACAGCTGGAGACAGGTTCTAAGGCTGTGAGGTTACAATTGGTGTTAATAGATGCCTTCCTAAAGAGGGGATCACAATACACATTAAAACACATCCCCAGCCTGCTCTCATTCAGCTTACTCTCTGTCTGTGTTTAGCTGTGTTAAAGGGTGTGTTTATGTGTCAGCCACAAATTGATTGAACTTATTTCCAAGCCATTATGAGATGCAGCTGCGAAACAACAAGGAGTCACTTGCAGTTTACTGTATGTGTACGTATGTGTAGTCAGTTCCAAAAAACTGAGACGATGCTCAGGTCTTTGTGGGTTAGGTTGGGGGGGTTGTCTGTATTTAATTTTCATTTTGTACTTTCCTCATTTTTTTTTTTTTTTTTACATTCCTAGTTCATCTCTTTATCCCATTCTTTTTGTTTTATGGAGCAGTCTGGCTCTAGAGACCACAGCCTCTGTCCAGTTGGCAGCATCTTCGCAACTTTTGGGAAGCTCGCTTTGAAATGTGTTTCAACCATTCATGTTTCTCACATACTGAACTGTAATAACCTTGATCCGTTTAGAATTTCCTCTCGTCTCATCATAGACACATGATGTAATGTAGCATATTAAGATGCCAAGTTTAGATGGTAAATATGTTCTTGCAGGATACTGTATTTCACTATGCTCATTCTTTGAATAAATTGCATGTAAAACAACAGTATGTCATTGATGTAATTTTATGATTACATAATGACAGATGTACAAACAAACCAATTCAGTACATCAGACATAAATTACGTTAAGCTGCTGATGTCTATTCTCTAGGACAATCTCAATTGTGGCAACTGTGTAATACACGAAGTCCAACTCTGCACTCTGTATGTTTTTCTTCTTGTGGGGCTCCTCTCCTGCTGCACTGTTATGCACAGTCAGGCAAACTCAGAACATGGACCTGTTGAGCAGACACCCAGCAGACCCTGGGAGCTGACAAATGTAAAAGGCCTGAAGATGAATGAAGCACAATTACCTGAGGTAACAAATGTTCCTAATGATTTATGCCCAGCTCAAGTTGCTTTATTTTCACCTGGGTACAATTCTCCAGGAGGACAGTGGTGGTGTTGCAAACCCTGCGGCTGCTCTGTCCTGATGCTCAGACAGCGAGCTGCAGACGTTGACTAATGGGCTATGTGAGACCACCGTCATTGATATTTACCTCATTTCTCCTCACCCGAGCACTGTCTCAACAACGTTGAGGCAAGTCGTCATCCTTTGAGGTTTTTGTTTCTTTTTTCAAGCCTATGTACGGTTGATGCCAGGCCCCCCCCTCTTTACTCGCTTCTCCTTAAGGCCCACCCAATGGTGCCCCAGGGCAGAGAAGAGAGGGGGAGAAGGTGAGAGGGGAGAAGGTCAGACTAAAAGCTTCAGGCTTTGTGAAGAAACACACACTCCGCTGTGTTTTCACTTGTCTCCTTGATGAACTATCATACTCACTGCAGGGCTGAGGAAATAAGGACATATGTTTTTTTTATATGATAGTCTTAAGTGAGATTGAAATAAATTACACTCATAGAATGCCCCTAAGTCTGGTTCTGGTCCCTTCTTTTAATACCTACTAGGTCTCAGTTGTCTTTATGGGCATTTACCAAAAATGCTTTAATGTATGTTTTTGCCCAAAGTCATTTAAACTCTTGCTTTAATGTTTAATTTCACCAACATTATTATACACTCTAGTAGGAGTAAAGTACCGTTTATCCTGGGTAATTTATGCATTTCATTATCTAAGTATTCTCAATGAAACCAGTCCACCTGAAGTTGTAAGAATTTGGTCAAATAGACAGGGTAACATTGAATTCAGTTCCAGATCCACTTTAGCTCCCTGTAATAGTGAACAAGCATTTTGTTGACAAGCCCTAAGGCCATGTGGAAATTCTCGTCTCACTTATTACAAATGAGTTATTGCCGCTTTGATAACTTGCCTCAGTGCATGTGAGACTTATGAGATTTAAAACACTAGGTGTGTGCAGAGTTGAAAACCTATTCTCTAGTTTCAAAATCTCAGGCACAGGTGGTCCCTTTCAGACTGTGACGCTAACTTAACTACCTTCATGAAAAATAAGTCCCCCGATTCAAAATTACATTGGAACAGTCAGCCTCTCCTTTTCACTTCCTGTCTCTCTCTCAATGGATAACAAATGGCTGGTGCGATATATTCATCAAGATCAGATTAATTGCGAAATAATGCGTAGTCTTTTAAAATAACCTTCACAAAGTCATTGAAGCTCTTCCCTGGACTTACTAATTTGTCACTTGAGTGGAATTAATCACCTAATTGAAAAATAGTTCCACTGAGAATTGACTGTCAGCAGAGGCGTGGCAAAATGATATAACTGATTATTCAATTGAAACCATTAACCCAGGCAGCTGTTACAATGATAAATGACGCAGGAAATCTAAACAAGCCCAGCTCAGTGGTTCAATATTAATGAATATTACCCAATTTTAACCTCATGTGATTTATGTATTGTTTGGTAATCATAAATGGTATAACCTCTGAAATGTTAAATATATACAGTGCTTAAACATGCATCAGGTTTCTCATCTGAATCATTAACTGACTAATGAACCGCAATGTGCACTGAGTCACCTGCAGTTTAAAGTTTCTTATAAATTGTTGTTTGTTACTTTTAATACATCTTTTGATATTTGGCACACATCAAAGATCACTTCTACCTGCTCTCTATACACAGATCTGGGAACTAAGAGTGTGTCATATTGAAAGCAAATGACATCTCAAAAAAAAGATCCATCTCAACAATTAAATTTAACAATGAGGTTTTTTGGTTTCTGTATTTTGTCTCCTGGCAGTGTTCACTCATTTTCATTCAGTCATGTATTTTAAGTACGTTATATTAGCTTAACTTGTGGGGACAATGTACCTGTATGTCACATACACACTCAGTGTACACATGTAGTCTGCTCTACATTCTTCATGGCACAGTGAATGCGTGGACCTAAAGGTTTGCTTTCGATTAGACGTTTGTTTGCAAAAAGAGTGATGTGCTCAGTTTGCACATCCTTAATACAAATAATAAGACCACATTGTATCGTATTGGAACTGGGTTCTGGTAAAATGTAGTTCTTGGTCCGTGGTGTGTTGAACATTGTGTGTTACTTATTGTACATGTTCTGGTCTGACTGTGCAGCTGTTTAGTTACTATTTTTATTCTTGGTTTCTTTTGTCCTGTTAACTTATGTTTCATAGGATGTTAAACAAACGTTCTTAATATTAGGAAAACAATGCATCAGGTGGCTCTCTGGCATCTTGCTCTCCGCTTCACTTTCAACTGGAATGAAAATGATCCTGATTGGTAGACTGTAGCTAAACTGTTGAGCTGTTGAGCTTTGGTCAACTGTACCCTGTAGCTGAGCTCCAGTTGAATCTGTAGTGCACAGAGGGTGATATTCGGCAGCAAAGCTGGCTTTCTATTGACAATAAATAGACAGCTGTTGCTAAACAGCAGATATTTCATCCAGAAAGTAGAAAATTTGACATTTATAATGAGCAATAAGAAGTATTATGGATAAAGACAGAAGTCAGTCAGTCAGAATAAAGGAAGTAAACATCATAAACCAGGTTTTATTTTGACAAACTGACAAAAGAAATATTCAATTAGACACTGCACACGCCTATAGAAGCTGCTGAAACAGTATAGCCCAAATGTGCTGCCATAAATTTGTCTCTCTATAAGCAAAATGTAGTCTTATTTTGATGATGACTGATGATTTTAAATGATGACTTTATGATTGTCCACATATTACTAGTCATCTATTTAAATGACCCTTAGCAGTAAAGAATGAAATGGACCTGAGGTGTTTGTCATTTACTCTATACGTATACATATGCTCTTACAAATACACAAACCTTTACAAAGATGTACAAATACCACAAAGCTACATTAAGTGGTCCAATATGTTCATGTGCATGTATAGACACATGCAAAATATTACAGAAGCCTGTAAAGATGCAGAAAAGTGCAGTATTCATTCTCCTAAAAATGTCCTGTCTTTCATTATGGTATGTTTCAATAATAGTGTCAATCACAGCTGAATTATGGGGAGACTGACTGGAGGACATGGAAATACGGGTCGGGTCTTTTGATCTGCAGGTCCTGTTCCTCCTCGCTCTCCTTGTCATTCATCCAGGAAGATGCCTGTCACAAATGCCTGCACTGAATGTCAGAGACACCTGCCTCCTTGTGCAGCCACTGGCCGTCCTTATAGACAGAATTCAATTGTACACTCAATTTGCAGGGGCTGAAGATGAAATCTGAGCCGCTGAGACACAGGTGAAACATAGGAGCATGCTGGGTAACATGGCTCATTACTCAGCAGGCACATACCTGCAGTGTTGTGAATGTAGGTCTTAAAACAGGTTTGGATACTGACCTTTTCTGATGTACTTGAACATATCAGATTACACAACAAACAATGAAGCACCCATAAAAAACTACAGGCACAAGCTCATCTTTCCTTTTGTTGCTTCATAGGTTCTCACTCTTGTTTTATGCTGTCTTATCCGCATCTAATTACAAAGCTTGTTTGGATACTATAATTTATGAGTGACCTTTTCCTTTTCCTTGATCTTGGATGCTTCCTTATTTCTTTTTATTTTATCCTGCCAGTCCTCTTATTTAACAGGAATCAAACAGATTGAAAGTGAGATGTGACCTTTTCAATCAGGTGAAGAGCCTGAAGCAATGCAGGTGCCAGTGTCTGCAAGTGTCATTTCGTGTTTGCATTTAAAACACCAGGCTTCAAGTCATAAAGTAACCATTGTTTAGCATAGATAAACACTTTCTGCAGAACTACTGTCCCTGCAGCTACACATTGTTGATTGAATGATTTTATGTGGTAGATACCAGATAATTTTTGGATACATTTTTAAAAGTTACTGATGTTTTTATTTATATATATATATATATATATATATATATATATATATATATATAAATTTGGGTTTAAATAATATCATTGTTTCAATTATTTCTTTTTTGCAAAACCTGAAACACTACAAGCTGAAAAACATCTCTTGCCCTGAGGGAAACTGTCTCAGTTCCTGTGCAAATAAATAACAGCACATGCAGTCAAGACAAAACAGCAATTATCTGAAAGAGAGAGAGCCAATGTAGTTCACACACCAATATTTTAATCTTGAACAATGTTCTGTCTTCACATGTTCTCTGCCTGTCTTTGTGGCACAGTTGGTGTCTTACTCCTGCTGATGAATGTGCATGGATTTTAGCTGTAAACTTCTCCACGCAGTTTGCTGTGTTTGTATAAATACTGTTTAACACTTTGATGATCATAAGATCTTTATGGGCTGATCCCCCAGCGAGAGACTGCCATTATCCCAAAAAGACAACAGGAGTTCATTTTTAGTTCTGTTGACACTAAAGTCTGAGCTGAAAACCATGTCTGTGTGGTTGTTTCAGGCTCTAACCTACTAAGTAGTTGGAGGTACAAATACAGGCATGTTCCTGTACAAATATGAGTTGATGTATAAACTAAGCCTTAAGCCTGGCTGACAGCACAATTTGATTTTTTTGGTTTGACTCTCATGAAAGCCTCTCCACCCTGTTTTAAGTAATAAGAGATTACAGGTAATCTCCTGGTAATGGCAGGCTGTCATTCCACTGCAGCAAGCGATTCTAGGGCGCTGTGGGAGATGTTGTTTTTGACCTAAAAGCCTCTTAATCCCTTCTCAACATATTAATTGGTTTATTGATCAGTGCAGAAAGAATCTTTATTAACTTTACATGGCCTGGTTAAAAGAGTTTGTGTCATTGTGTGTTATCTTTGTGTGAAGATGTGTGTGGGCATGTGAATATGTTTGCACAGATGTGTGTCTACCTGAAAGCACGTGGAGAGATACTGTACAGTAAGTGCAGGGTCATAAGGTAGATGTAATGGCATTGACATTTGAGACTGGAAAACCGATGAAGACTTTCCATGAGGTTTGCTTGTTTGAGGTTTTAAACTAAACAAACCCTTGTAACTGCGCATGCAAATCCCAGTTGATTAATAGCATGTAACATTTACATATACAAATATATATATATATATCTGTACTCACTCATCCTTTTCAAAGACATTGGATGAGAAGCAGGGTAAACTGTGGACAGGTCTCCAGTCTATCACAGTACCAACACAGAGAGATACACACAGACAGACAACCATTCACACTTGTCTGTGAAGTGACTGTTTATTAACAATTTCTGTTTAATAAAATTGTAATAGTCCATTCCTTCATTAGATTATGAGCATTGTTGTTTTTTCACAGTAGTTAATTTGTCATTTCTAATATTTGGAAGCAATTACATGTAGTACAATGTACATATTGTTAAACAGAGAGGGGTCTCAGCAGCACCTGTTTTTGTACCTGCTGTGTAATTTACAGTTACTGCAACAGGTGGGTGACATGTTGTGCTGTCCAATGTAGTGATTTGATTTAAATGGCATTTTGCTAGAAAGACTGTAATAACCCTTCTCTGTTTTAGTAATTCAGAGGTATAGTAGCTTTAGATGATGGGGGAAGGTAGTCGTAGCTTGCCAATAAAAACGTGTGTGTGTGTGTGTGTGTGTGTGTGTGTGTGTGTAAGCAAGCAGCCTGTTTTTCAATTCATTTCCTCTCTACCAAGAGTAGACAGTCTGAAGGTGAAGTCTACTGTATCTGCCTTCAATGACTATCTTAAAGGATTTACTGTTGGTTAAACCTGCAGCACCCTCTAACTGGGCTGCTTTCTTATATGCCCATTAATGTTTTTCTGGAGGTAAAGCAGAGCTTTCCTCTGTGGTCTTAGTGAGTTTTTAAGATGTGTACTTTTATACTCAAGCTGTTGTGTAAGCCCTTCCTAGTCCTGGCAGATGTGAAGGATGAATTTGCTCGCACCACTGCCAAATCACAGTTGTCTTTTCAAGGTCTCTGACCCCGAGATAAATGGTCGTCTGCAGCAAATGTAACTCCCTTTGATTTTTGATTACAGTGCAATGTTAGTACTTGAGCTCTGCAAATAAATCTGTATGGAGAAGATGGAGTGTAAATGAACCTGAGTGACCTACACACTACAAAAATATGTACAGTTGCTTGTAGTTTCAAAAGGCTTTTTCACATTAATGTGACAGCATTTATTTGATTTCATTCCACATAAGGTTTAGGAGCAAATTAATTAAAATAAAAACAGACAAAGTTCTGTTACTCACGACACTGTCCCTATTTGTATTTTGCAGTGGTTAACTTTAGCAAGGCTTCTCTGTTAGCTTAGTCATAATCAAATGATCCCAGATAAATGACGCTTGTGTCGAGCTCTTCAAATGGAGACCATCACGAAGTTCTCCACATTAAAATATGACATTGATGCCACGTATACTCTGCATTAGCATTGGCCTGGACCAACCGAGAGCAGCAATGGAGTCTCTTTCTATTGCTGTTCAGTAAATATTCAGTAGACTTTGTGTAATTCACCAGAAAGGTCAGAAAGCAGCATGTCCAATCAACGCTCTGTCCCGTGCTGATTGGCTGGCTGCTTGCTCCATTGTTGGGTGCTTAAACTGAGCAGTAGGCTGTACTGATTTGCTGTTTGGAGAAGAGTTAGACCTGTCACACAAATGACACACACATGCACACAGTGGTTTTAAAGAAGTGGGGGTTATAGGATTATAAAGAAAAGAAGTGAAAATTCCTGTTTTGGAGATCTGCTGAGGCTTAAGTTTCCCCATCGCACATGTCACTGGGGAATAACTCCCAGGAGGAGGTGGGGATCGTAGCCACAATCCCACACTAGACTCATGGTAAACACTGAGGTATTCAGTGACCCAAACAGTGCTCTTTGAGATTCTTTTAGCCGAGGTATAATGTTGCCACGCAACTATGTTTCTAGTGCTTGCAGCAAAAACATACCTGAGTATTTTTATTGACATAAAAGCCAGTGGATCAAGTGCTTTTACATCCATGGTTGACACTAAGTAAGCTGCAAAACCCAGTGATCTGTAAAATATTGCTCTTATATACAGAGGGGGACTCATATCTGATGGCAGTTTGTAATAGTAGCACCAAGCGAATAATAAGCTAATAGTAATGAAAGTGAAAATATAATACAGGAATGTAAAATAATGGAATGATAAAAACAAAATTAATGATGTCACTACACACTTGGAATATGGAATATAAAACAGAAGGTGGCAAATGAGCAAAGATAAGATACAATTGAAAGTTACGTCTACCTCCATCCTTCTCTCACGAGCTGCAGTGGGATAAAAGCAAGAAAGCACTGTCCCACTCCTCTAAGGAAGACTTCCATTTATGTCTAGAGAGCTCTGCAGCTACAAGGGAACATGCGTTACAAAGCAGGAGCACTTGAATGACTAAGCTGGATGTCATCATCTGAGAGAGAGCGAGAGAGAGAGAGAGATAGAGAGAAAAACTGCAGGGGCCTGTAACAACAGAGGGAACAGCCGTCAACTCATCACAGACTGTCAGCCGCACAATCATCCAAAATGGTGCCGACACATCCAAAAGTGTCGGCACCTCCAAGACTCACTGTTCCTACTTCGTGTGTGTGTGTGTGTGTTTTACAAATCAGTGTGTTTTGCAGGACTTTACATGTGTGTGTTTGCATGAACTATATGTCATGAAATATATGATTCTTTGATCATGTCTGTGTGAAAAACAGATTTTATGTAAATGTGTGATTCAATTTACATGTTTAATATATATTATTATCAGCTACTTGTTTGTAGCTGGTAAAGCACTGGAATAATAAAATATGACGGATTTGACTTTTCAAACTTTTAGCTGCTGATTCAAGGAGATAAAATGACACCATTTCACCAGAAATATTCTATTGTCCTCACATATAAAAAAAAAAAACAAAGACTTTAATTTAAGCATTCCCCATGTTACTCTACTGAAGCTTATAAAAGTCAAACCACCCATGAAAATATTTGATTATGCAGGTAGTGGCAATGGACGTGATGCTGAGTTTAGTCTTTGTCGGGCTGTGCCCCTCTGGATTGGCTGGATTTTGACCAGGCAGTACAGGAGCAGGACACGGTGGTGCTACATTGATTTAGCATTTAAGATGAAGGTATGAGTGATCTCTGGCTCTTTCCAGTGAAAGGCCTTATATTGCTGGCAGTGGTACTGGTGTTAGTGGGAGCCCTGAATCTGGGAATGAGGTCATGGCACAGGGACTTCAGCTTTCCCTCTCAGCTCTGTCAGGCCATGAGGCTCCCTCACATCTGTGTGCTGTCTGACCCAGCGGCAAGCAGCTGCTCCCTCTCATTCTACCCCCTAATGGATGGATCCATTTCCCTCTGACCTCATCCTCTCTCCACAACAACATCCCTCCATTGCTCTATGTTGATACCCCTCCATGCAGACAAAGCCCCCCCATCCCCCTTTTTCCACGTCTGAAGCGCTGAGCAGGCACAGCTCGGCCTACAGTGGAAACACTTTAGACTAAAGCCAACACATTACAGTGTAATTATTTAAGTGTATCACGACAAAACGTATTGAGTACTTAGAGGAAAGATTAGAGCAGAAGTAGTACTCTGTGTTTAACAGAGAGTCAGAAATAAATCATGTACGTTTTGTAGTATGTTGATAACATGTTGCATGGAAATGAAACAGGTCTTTACAGCTGCCAGCTATATAAAAAGATTGTTTTAAGGATGGGTGACTATAATGTAGTTGTGGCACTGTATTTCAAGTCTATAGAACAATCAAGACTGCTTTTAAAAAAGAACTTCAGGCTCATTCAGCACATTCTTTTCAAATATAAACACAATATTGAATTGAAAGGACTGTATGCATTATCTATCAAATAACAGTTGCTCTTGATAAAACTCTAAACTCTTGCTTGTAATTACAATGTAAACAAGGTGCAGGATATAGTAAAATATTTATTTTTTTATTTCCCATGTATACAGTAAACATATTTACCCGTTGTTCTTCGCGCTGTAATCTCATGAGCATGACCGAAAAAAAAAGTTGAATAATTGCCTTGCACCACCAATTTATCTGTTAAACACAAATTTCTTTCGTGCAAATGGTGTGTGGTTTTTAGGATCAACCACATAAACGAACATTGCCATGCTTTATTTGTAGATCACATACGTAGATTTGTTTTGCTTTACAATAAAAGCAAAAAACATGCAGACATGCTTACACACACATCCCCTTCCTTCGTTTTCCCCCCTGGATTTCTAGTTCTGTTTGTGTTCATTTTCTTCCAAATTACTGTGTTTTTTCCACTACTCTCTCTGCTAAAGTAAGAAACATTGAAAGACATATCACCTTCTGATGTCTCCACAGTTCAATCTATTAACACCACGATTGCAAAGCTGTGATTATTTTCACTTGCAGTGTCTGGTTGAGCTTACGTGTGTGTGTACGCAGAGCATCACTGTGCAACATTTATCTTGATTTCACCCTACTGAAAGAAGAAAGAAATGGCAGGAGAAGAAAAAGGAGCTATATTCTCACAGAGATCTCCACCTGTGTACAGTATGCTGCTGAGTACACAGGAGCTGTTGTCACGAGGGGGAAGACAGCTTGTAGTTTGCTCTCATGAATTGAATTTCAAGTTCTCTTTGCTCTTTTGGTTTTTGCCACAGAAGGCAAAGCAAGCTATCAACACGCCCTCCCATTGTGGCTCCTCCAAGGCGTGATGGATAGAATCAATAATGCCTCAGTCTATCCCAGATATTTGTCTTGAACACTAGCACAGGACTGCTGTGTTTGAAGCTCTGTCGGAGCAGCACGCTCTGACTATTTATAGGCTTGAAGGCATTTTCAGCAAGCCCGTCTCCTCTCAACTCATCACAGACTTGCTGAGATGCAGATTGAGGAGCTGCTTTTTTATTCCACAGCTTCTGTGTTTATTACTGAGTGGCTCCAATCCATGACTCCCATTGGTTAGCCGCAGCTCTCAGACCTGTCAGTCAACAAATGTGGCTGGTTGGCCATGGCTGATGATCAACAGCTTTAGGTATAGACCAAAACATATGAAATAGAGGAAAAGGAAGATGAGAAAAAAAGCATAGGATTGAAAGATGGAGTGAAGTGGAGTCAATGATAATCTCCTGTGCAGATGGAGAGAACCAAGAAAAAGAGAAAATAGGAGGTATTATGGTACTTGTGGTAATTTGGGGTTGAAGATCTTGAATGCGTTTCCGTGATGCAATTCCTGGAATACTTGTGTGTGCGATTGTATGTGTTTGGAGGGTGGGGGTAGGGGGCAAGCAAAAAAGGCCAAAATAAGTAAAGCAGCATACGTTTGGTTGCTGAGCAACGGGACTTCAAGCAACAGTAGTACTGAGTTATGAAGAATCGTGGCGCATGACTGGAAGTCCCAGATCCGATTTCAGTATAATGTTGAGGTGAGGTGGGTGGGTTGGTGGGGCAGAGAGATGCCTCAGCCTGTCCGGATTTGTCAGGGCCACTGAACACTGACACCAGGCACTACAGATTTTCTCTGACGGCTTGACCTTTGCATATTAGATGAGGTTTGGGGTCTAATAATTTTGGTGTACATCAAAGTCATTTACACATGTTGTAATTTGATGATTTATTTATTTTTTTGTCCTTTCGGCTTATTATCCCGTGAGTTCAGGGTCGCCACAGCATATCATTGTCCGCATGTTGATTTGGCACCGTTTTTTCGGCCGGATGCCTTTCATGACGTTCATATTGCATGTTTGTCAGACAATTTATAGACTGAGAGTTATAACAGGATGAATAAAGGAGTCAGCCCCCAGATCCTTTACGAAAGTGAAATCAATATACACTTGTATTAATATTTACAAATTCATCATTCAAAATGCAGAAAAGTGCTTTAGTTATACTTCCTAAACCACAGCTACCACTGTGTGACTCAATCCTGTCCACATGCCGACTTGTCTTTGGGCAAGACATGGACTCCAAGTTCCTCTCAGTGGGTCCGGCCAGTGCCTTGCATAGCTCTTCTGTCATTGTTGTGTGACTGTGCGTTTGAATGGTTGAATGAGAAGCAGCAAAGAAAAGTGCTTTGTACAATAAATAGAAATGATACGTGTGATAAAATATATATATGAGTATATCAGTTTAAAATGCAATAGGAATCTACCTTTACTTTACCAATGCACATTTAAGTTTGATTATTTGTCCATTAATGATTTGAAACAGGTCAATGTTGTATGTGGGAGGTAAACGCTAATTAAGAATAAAACACAGCACCTTTGTTCATTTTAATAAAGGAGTGTCTTACCCTACCAACTTATATCAGACTTTGATTGGACAGATAGGTCTTAGTGTTTTGTCAACAATAAAAAATATATATTTATTTGATAATTATTAAAGAAAATCACCACTGGTGTATTATGTTACATACTATGTTAAATATTGCCTTTCTCCCAAGAGCTGAGCTTCAGTATTAAGTACTGAACAGTGCTCACAGTTCCTGCTGCTGGCTGCTACTGTTGTAGCCTGAGGCCAACTGGTTTCAACCAGGCAGCAGCACTTTTGGCACTGAGTGGGCAGAGGGTTCCCTTGAATGTACAGCTGAAAAGCACTTCCTCAGAAAAGCCTCCAAATAAGAGGTTGAGCCTGCAAAACACATTGTGTCCTCCTATGCTGATTACAGTGAACATGCAAACCAGATGGAAGGCATGTCGTACTGCACGTTCAGTGCATCTGTTTGGTTTTCATCCTCAGCGGTGGAATTTAACCTGTAATGTGTTTTTTTTTTTTTTTCCTTTTGACCAAGCCTCCAATTGATAGTCTCTCACAGAACAGCAACAAAGAACCAAATGTCTGCTGCTTGTTAGTATGTTGCTCAACGGTGCTTAATAATTATGAGGTTTGAAATCCACCTGTGTGCATTCTCTGTTTGCTCAGATGTGTATGTTTACTTACAGCTTGTAACTGTGTACAGTGGAGTATACGTGTGACTGTGTGCATTTGTGCGTCTATGGTTGTGTATCCTGCAGTTTGGACATTTACAGGAATTTTGTTTATTCTTATTGGCCGATATTAATCGAAATGTTCAGTGTTGTTTTGTAATAAGGTTTTTTCTAAGAAATTTAGATTCTATCTGTGCCTTTATTAAACTAAAACCCGAGATATTTAGTAAGAACTGTATTAACAAATAAAGGTCTTTTTTCATTTTCTAAACTAGGTAAAAAAGGTGTGTGTTTTGTTAGCTGTGTTGCAGTTCTTCTGTAAGTAGTAGTGGATTTTGACACAAATTTCCTTAACATGATCATACTGGGAGTTGAGAAGATCCATTTCTGTGTTTTGGCTGAAGCTGGATCCAGCAATCATGATGGCTTAACTTAGCAAAATGACTGGAACCATGGATAAACTGCCCATTGAAGTTCTCAGGCCAAGAAACTGTCCCACACATAAACCCCTGCAAAACCACACCATACCATTTTTATACACTACTTTGATTTGTGTACAGATTAATCAGAACAGATAAAAAGTGAGAAGTTGTCAGACATTTAATTACAGTGATGTAAAACAATTAAAAGCAGAAAATTCACTGGCAGTAATAATTAGCACACAATACAAGGGAAACAGGACTGTGACATAAGATTTGTGGAGCAGTGATTTTACCTTAGGTTCATCTAGTATGTTAAATAAACACATTTTTTTTATTAAGTAAGAATTGTTATGAGGTTGGAAAAGGGATGAGTGTGATGAGTTGTATGAGGAGGTAAATGAGTCTTTATTTAGATACACGATTTATAGTAATGTTCCCTTGTCAAAGGTTTTCTATTAACTAATTTCACATTTTTACAGTGCTTTGCAAAACTATTCATACCCTTTGAAATGGCTCACATTTTGTCCCATTACAACCACAAATGTAAATGTATTTTATTGAGATTTTATGTCATAGACCACACAAAGTGGTACATAATTGTGAAGTGAACGGAAAATGATCAATGATTTTCAAAATATTTTACAAATATACAGTATATCTGAAAAGACTGCCCTATATTTGACTTCATCCATCTTCCCATCAACTCTGACCATCTTCCCTGTCCCTGCTAAAGAAAAGCATCTCCACAACATAAAGCTGCCACCACCATGTTTCACGGTGGGGATGGTGTGTTTAGGGTGATGTGCAGTCTTTTTTGCTACACATAGCGTTTTGCATGTAGGCCAAAAAGATTTGGTCTCATCTGATCAGAGCACCTTCTTCCACGTGTTCCCCACATGGCTTGTAGGCAATTCTTATGGCTTTCTTTCAACAATGGCTTGTTGCCACTGTTACATAAAGGCCAGATTTGTGGAGTGTACGACTAATAGTTGTCCTGTGGACAGATTCTCCCACCTGAGCTGTGGATCTCTGCAGCTCCTCCAGAGTTACCATGGGCCTCTTGGGGCTGCTTCTCTGATTAATGCTCTGCTTGCCTGGCATGTCAGGTTTAGTGGACGGCCATGTCTTGGTACGTTTCCAACAGTGCCAATCTCTTTCCATTTTCCATATATATATATATATATATATATATATATATAAAAATTTAAAACCAATTATCATTTTCCTTTCACTTCAGAATTATGTACCACTTTTATGAATTGTAAATTGTGTTGGTCTATCACATAAAATCAATTTACGTTGGATGTAACACGACAAAATGTGAAACATTTCGGAGTATGAATACTTGCACGGTACACCAGTCTTGTTATTATGAGATATCTACACAGCAGAGTATCACCCCGTGATATACACAACACCCAGATGTAAACGTTTAACATGAGTTGCAATAATGTAAAAAAAATGAGAAATGACATAAATATCTTGTTATAGCAGATATTTCAAGGTGGCAGCAACAAACTGCTTTTGTAATTTGTTATCAATTCATACATTTGTGTTCTGTTAATTTCTTTCTTTCAAAGCAAACAACAGCTGGGATATTAAGTAAACAGAATCCTTATTTTATTATGTTTGCCATCATTCTACCTAAAATATACATTATTTTCCTACACTACAAATGTGTATGTATGTGCTGTATTCTCTTTGTGTGTCTTTTAAATGTGAAGGTTACTGTGTGCACTTGGAGTGTGGAAGACAGAAGACTGTTTCATTACAAAATGAGGTTTGAAGACAAATAACAGTTCCTTCCATTTTAGAGTTTGTGGGCGTCTGGACGATGTCAATGTTATGCAGCAGACTCAACACTCGCTGTGCTGACAGCATGAGGCCTTGTCTGATAAGACAAGCCTGCTGCTTGCCTGGTGCGATCCTGTGCTGCTCCTTTGACACCTGCTGCAGTACTTACTCTTTAAATGTATCGAAAGTCTTAGAGAGATTTTATCTGACTAACGTATTCAGGTTTAAATGCAAACATGTGGTATGGCATGGACCCACCGGAGCTGTGCTCATGAGTTTTAGAAACACTAAAGAGTTCAGAATCAAAGATCATTGAATTCTGTCAATACAAAATAAAAAAAACTCACATCCTATATTGAAATTATCACCTGAAAGTCAGCACACAGCATTGTCAGGAGTAACTCCCTGAATCTCATCACTTGTTATTTGTCCAACAGAACACTCACGTTTCAGAGTTTCCCTCTCATGTTCTCACTATCAGCGCTTCATCTGGAAAGACTACCTGTCAAAAGCCTCGATTTCATCCATGACTGAGTTTGTCAGCCTGTAGTAAGAAGACAGATTAATCTACTGTTTATTTAGCTTGCCAGGACAATCTGTCTCTAGCTCAGCCGAGAGTGATATTGGATCCTTTCTTTTTAACATACCAGTAATGTCACACCGAAACTTTCTTGTCAGGTGCCTTTGTGTCATTTTTCATTCATTCACAATGACTTGTAGTAGAACCTTCAACACCTTGTTGATCAGCATTACACAAAGCCACACAGGACAAAGGTCAATGAAGGAGGTACTGACACATGGCACTGATATTGATCATACTATTTATTACTTCTTTTTGGCTCTTATTTCCAAATGGATGATTTTAACATAAACCAGTGTGCACAATGTCATATAGAAGGCCCTTAAAATTTTCATTCAAAACTCGACTCTCATAGAATCCATGTTCATTATCTTAGCAAAGTATCTATAAAAATTTTCAAAGCGCCACTGTGCGAAATGAGCTGATTTGAGTGTTATCATGCCTTTAAATTGTAAGTCCATAGTTATGGTTTTTTAGATCGCCTACTACCTACTGGCATAGTTAGCATTAGCAAGACAAGTTGGAAACTGGCGACATCTACTGACCATAGTAAACATCACAGGCCCCAGAGTTGGTCTTTTTAGGAGAGTTTTTCGTGTTTGATATTGTTAGTAAGTGTTTCTGTATTGTAACTTAACCTTCTCGTTTCTGTGCCCAAAATTGAAAAGTTGTCTTTTTGTCCCCAACACAATTAACATTACAGTGCATATTTTCACATGCTGAGCCTGCTAACATGCGGAGCGGGTATCTCCTGGTTCATAACTTTGGTGCTATAAACAACACATAACGGCCTTTAAATGGCATTATAACTTCAGAAGCGGATGCCAAAATGTTCATATGAAGATGAATTTATTCTGAACTAAAGATGCCATTGAGTCTTGTTATGGAACATGCACTACCTAATATTTTTGAGTCTGATCAACATTCTACTTTTTAGATCCCTCGCATAAAATTTATTGAAGTGCAATATTAACACATCCAGTGATTTTCCTTCCGGACAAAACGTTAGAAAAATTGTTTAGCATGAAATAAAATACACTTCCACATTAGATTTGAAAACTGGAGAAAGTCGATGGAAAACAAGTTCAGAGCGAGTGTGAATTAAATATAAAAACCGGTTTTACTCGTCTTAAATCAGGGTCGGTTCCTGGTCAGACTGCAAAACCCAGAGGCCATAATAGCAGGATTGGAAATTAGTTGTATGCTTTGGTGTAGATGGTGTAGATTGTATAAATGCACATGCAGCACCTGTACAAACAGCCCATAGCAGGACCAAGCTTCCAGCAGCAAGCTATACAGTAAATATATACAGATAGTGTCTTTAATCTTTAACTTGGAGCACAGTCTAACTTTGTTAGGCACATGATCTGTTTATCAAAGCTGTAATTAGAGTTTACTCTGATGCTAAAGCGTAGCATTGGCATGGACACATCTTGCTCTGTCAGGCTTTTCTGTTTTGTCTCAAAGGGTTTTGAATTCAATTTTGTGGCAAACAGTAGGCTTACCCACATGACTGTGATGATTATTCCGTTCCTTATAATTAAGCCGTGCTCAATTAAGGATGTGGTGGGTAACCAATTAACTGGTTTCTTTAGGACAACTGGGAGACTCACTTTGAGTGTATTCAAGCAAAAAGTTTATCCAAAGTTCAACCAACATATGGTCACTACCTGGCCTTCTCCATACGTATAAATTGTGCCAGCAACATGTGCCGAGCTTTTCTCTTGAAGGAAAACTCTTAACTGTTTTAAAGACCCAGACCTCGGCTGCCAACATTAACAAAGAGCTACGCCATGTTCCCTGACATTAGCCAAGCACCAGCTCTCCTCACTCCAGTGAGCAGCGATGTTAGAGAGCAGGAGGCTCAGGGCGCTGTCACTTTGAATGACTCCATGAATAGGCCCGGGCCTTTTACAGCACACTATTTGGCTATAAGCTGTTTTGACATGAGCCCTAATACCTCTCTTGCACTTGGCCAAAGGGTTTGGGTTCACAAGAGGGAGAACTGCAGTGTTTTGCAGCCTATAGCCTGCAGAGGCTAGAGTGGTGCTTTTCTGCCTGGCTGAGAGGGAAGGGCTGTGGCATGTGCCTCAAGTCTGGGTGGATGTCATTCACTGCTGCTCATCTCCCATCTCCCATCTCCCCCTGTCTGTTGTCTGACCAACTGTAACAAGCTTTGTAAGAAGAAAATGTTACATTTAAATGATGCCTTTTTATTAGAGACAATTATATAAAGGTAATGCGACTGATACACAGACCTGTGGTGAACTCTTGTCCAACACAGTGTGTTTGAAGCATGTGGTAAAGTACAGCTGTACAGATGGATTCTGTTAACCATCAGACCTCTCTGCTCTTCTGAAAGCAGGAGCTTTTACCGAGCCAAATACAATATTATCTAAGTCCTGGTGACTAACAGTGAGTTTTTTTCTCACAGAAACTCCAAAAATCCAGGCTTTTTTTTAAACTACAAGCTTGAAAGCGTATTTCGACATAAGTTTGCACTGCTAGAGGTATTGTCCTGATGACAGTAATAACTGTAGATGTAGTAGATCATAAAACCTGACCTATGTATAGATGTGTTGTACACAGATTTTGGTAACCCTTCAGATTACAGCCCGTCACTTACAGGGTAAGTCCAGTGAACTTATTGTGAACTTATTAGTTATAATGGTGTATCTCCACTGTACCTACGGATACATTTTTGTTGTTCCTTGAAAACCTTGGGGAACAACAGTGTAACAATATGAGAGTTAGAAAAATACCTACAGTATAAATAATTTGTAATTTAGGGCTACTTTTTAAATAATTACATCAAATGTGGAAATACTTACAGTGTAACTACGGTGTAACTACAGTTAAAAAGAGGGTATGGGGCTCCACACTAAATATATATGAATTATTGGGAAAATAAATGGCAATCATGCTTTTATTTTTATTGCCTCAAAGTATGGAAAAGCAATTTAAATCAGTTGAACTTTAGTTTTATAAACAATTTATTGATAAATAATTAAATATTACATGATGGGTGTTGGTTAGCACAGTATCATCTCTTTTCCTAAAAATAAATATATATCTAAGCCTCTTTGTTACCTGTTGTTATACAGTATATAACAAATGGGGGCTGTAATTTTAAGAGGAGACTCTTACCCTCTTTTCATCTGTAGTTACACCATAATGAAAGGAAAGGTGTTCAAGACGGTGGTGAGACCAGCGATGTTGTTCGGATTAGAGACAGTGGCACAGAAGAAAACACAGGAGGCAGAGCTGAAGGTAGCACATCTTAAGATGTTGAGGTTCTCTTTGGGACGAGGATGGACAGGATCAGGAATGAGGACATCAGAGGGACAGCTCATGTTAGATGTTTGGGAGATGTAATTATTGTAATAATTATTATAAGTACTCCTTAACTAAGAAATACTTACACTCTAGGTATTTTCCTTATTCACATCTTGTTACCCAGTTATTTCCCAAGTTTCCTTATTGTTATCAAAAAACAACAAATATATATCCGTAGGTACTGTGGACGTGCACCATTGTTACACAGTAAGTTCACTGTACTTTAATCTAAGGCATTCCTCAAGAATGTAGTAGCTACATTTACATCCAGAACCAACTGTACAATAATTTTAAACAAACAAACCTTAGGCTGATGATGTGTGTTTTGTTTAGTTTTGTTTTTTCAATTTGAGAAAAAATAATTTTCCTAATTTTGCTTCTTCAGATATAGCCAAAAAACAAAACCCTCTGAGAAATTATGCCTCCAACTAATGGGCCCTTTGCCCCTTTGGTGATGTTAGCTCCCTGGCTGCTGTTCCTGGCCACCACCTCAGCCGCTTGGCAGCCAACTGTAATTTTTCCTGGACCATTTAATATCAGTTCAGCCTTTGGGGTTTACATGATCTAGGATGGTCATGTTTTGGTAAATTCCATCCTTTAAAAGATGCAACACAATTACTTTTATAAAAATAAAAATATTGATGAGCAGCTTTTATATATTGACCATGAAAATGCTTAATACTATATTAGATTAGATATACTCGTGTACAAATTAGCGATAATTTGATTTTAGCTGTACAGTATATGCTCAGGTCTATCTGGCAATTTTTTTCTTACAATTACTTATTTAAAGTGAGTTTCAGAAACCATTGCAATTTTATTTTACATTATAAGTAACTTTAAGAACCAACCATCTTTGGAGCTACTGTGTGTGTGTGTACTATGTGTTTAGTATGGATGTACACCAGCTCAAATTGTAAACTTATGAGAACATACAAATAATCTTGGTCCTGAAGAATAAGGGGAATGTGAGTAAATCCTTTGCGTTGATAAAGTGGACAGACCACAGGAAGCAAAGGTAACATTAACGCGGGTGAGCAGTGCTGGCAGATAAAGCTGCTTTGATCCAGCGTGCACACTGCAGACTGACTGTTTCTTGTTGTCTTACAGCAGACCACAGAAAGACCACTGCAGTCAGCTACCACGGTGAGTTATCCTCTCTGTCAAATGTGTTTCTGTTGACTTGCAGTTTGTTTATCTGTGGCTTTTCCCTTTGGAATTTGAGATGTGATCCTATCCTAACAGAAAAGAGCAACAAAGTGAGAAAGTGTTCAGGTTTCCTCTGTTTGATTCTTTGTGTGGATATCACACGTAAAGATCAAGAGAGAAAATATGATATTGTATATGCATCATAGTAATTTACATGACAGTGTATCTGAGTTGTTTTCATAATTTTTTGCATTTTAATGCTGAATTTAACCAATAAGTGACAGGGACTGTAAATGTGACTTGCATGTACATGTGGCAGATATTTTATGTTAATGTGGTTTTGACTAAATTCCTCTGAGATAGTGAACAAAAAACGCTTACTGGAAAACCTTTGTCTAAGTGTACATGCCCACATTAACTGTGCAGGGCCAGGCAGAGGATTTGAAACAGTCTGACGTTCATATTATTTGGACCTAAACTAAACCCAAACTGGGCTGTGCTGACTCACTGCTTTAAACTGTAACAGACAAATGATCAGCTAAACATTTTCCCTGTCTTTCCAAGAAAGCAGAAAATAACAGCTTTCACTCTTGGAGGACTCAGCTGTGTATTACTGCCATCTAATGGTCAGGGAGCTATGCAACATTGACTTCAAATGCTTCCACCTCAGTATGCTGTTAACTGTTTCATCTATTACATAAGCTACAGACGTCCAAATACTTATGTATCCCAGGGAAATTAAGCCCATTCTCCGCACAGCTCTCCAGAAGTGGTCTGTTACTGAAAACATTGTCTTTTATGAGGGAACCTGTGTGTTCCTAATGTTCTTTGTGCTCAAACACCTGCCCAGCCATGGATTTAAGAATTCAAATCATAAGCTGAATCAACCTCATCTGATCAGCCCCTCTTACCTCTTTTGTTTACTTGGCTTAAAGCCTGTAACTGCTTTGTGTATTAATCACATGTATCAAACCAAATAATGGCTGCAGCTGGCTCGTGCCTGTGTGTACAATGCAATAACTCATAAGAATTGCATCATCACAAAAGCAAAAGCACAAAAGACATGGCAAAGAGTATCGGTTTCACAAGCTCTGGTCAAATAATGTAAGAAAATATTGAGTGAGTGGCAGTGTGGGAGAAAAAACATACACTTAAAAGCAGCACTTTGATACAGTGTATCCACTGTCAGAACAATTCACCTGCCGTCGTCTCTCAGCGATGCCATTCACAGCCTGGCCATTTTTTTCTGCCTGTGCAATCATGTCATCACTTGACTATATTGATCAAACCTCAGGTGCAAAGTGGAGGCCCTCGCTGGACACCTTACCAAAGGTTTTTTTCAAGCATTTGAAAGCCTCTCCATTTCTTCAGTGATGTGAAGCTGCCTCTTTGGAGTCCAGTGTCGGTAAACACAAGGCTGAAAGCTGCCGCAAACTCCTTTAGAAAGCACCACAAAACATGCTTTAACTGTAGTTAGCTGGCTTTCAGTGCCATACAAACACAGAGCTAATGTGATCCCAGCTCACCCCAGTGCCCATGGTGGTCACACTAGTGTTGTCTGCTGACAGCTCCTGTTAAGACTCTATTGTGTGGACATGGCCGTAAAAGACAAGAGGGGAGGTGGTTAAAAGCACAAAGAGGACATGCAGTACACCCTCCTTTTTTCTTCTTTCTCTCATCATAGCTGCCTTTTCCTCCGGCTGCTGCTCTGTCGATCATCCTGAATGAATGGGGATCCCCAGGCCTCTCTTCAGCTTCTGAGGGTGGAGGGTCTTGGGGACTCTAGGGGGGGAGGGGTGGGGGGGAACTCCTGGACTGCCACAGACAGGTGCAGGCCAAGATATGAGAGGCTCATAATGGTGCTGACAGATAAGTTGCTCTCAGAGACTCTGGATAGAGCTCAGTAGCTTCCTTAGTCACTCCAGTATCACTCTACCTCTGGTCATTTGTCTCAGACTAACTGCTGGAGCAAAGGTGCTGTTGTGCCACGTTACTGTGCACATGTTCAACGCAAAGGAAGGAAAAATTACCATATAGTAATATAGTGATGTGAGTAAGTATAGTGATGTGTCTGTGTCTTCCTTCAGAGTATTATTCCCTTCACTCACATGTACAAACTTAACAGTGTGGAAACAATGACTTTAAACCACTGTGAGTTATGCTGCAGATTTTTTCACTCTTGTTTTCTTTAAATGGCTATTTTTCCCTCACTTACCATAACATTAAATTCAAAACTAAAGTGCAGCTGGTGGTTCCTGATGAAGTGCTTTTAAAAATTAGGTTTAGAAACATTTTAGCTTATTACTGTAGCATACAGTTTGCATCATGTGACCCTGACACATACACACCCTAAAAAGATCAGCGCAAATGCTCTAATTCGATTGTGTTGTCAGACAGGGCCATGTCTCCCAGAATCCCACAATGCACCATAAAAATGATCGGGTCACTCAAGATGTAACCAAGAAACAAATGTGACGGAGTTTCACCACTCTAGTAACCAATAAAAATAATAGAAGTTCGGGCAAGTAAACTTTTCACACTGGTGTAACGTAAATATGCAAAGTCAAATTAAAGCTTTTCACAATCAAAGGGGTGGATTTAACAAAAGAGATATTTTAAATAAAACAAATTCCAAATGAAACAAATTCCAAATGCAACATTTTAGTTAAATTGTTTCGTCTAAAGTTTCAATTAAAAGTTTTTCTCGCTTTTTATAGTGCATGGTTGTTTTACACTTCTTTATATTATGAAGGGTACAACCTTAATCCTTTGTACCTAATTCTGTCCATCAACATTTTTCACATCCTGTTTTGGGAGTCTTAATCAGACTTTCTATATTAAAAAATGCTAAAGGTCACTGGGGTCACAGTAACAAAGGGCTTTATGAGAGGGGTGGAAGCCCTGTGTGCCAGGGATGACAGATGCTGAGACATGATTGGCCTGTTCCTGCATGGATGGGATTCGCTGTCAACAGGTCCCAATTAGTCCAATCAGAGTGGAAGGAAACGGCACAGAAAGGATACTTTGTTAGTGCTACTGTTTGTGAAGCTGGTGGTAAAAACAAAACACAATCGCTAGTTCTTTCTTCCACTGGGCCGTACCAGACTCTATGGGGGCAAATTAACTTGGGATTCAGACTTGTTGTAGCGTTGTTTTGTTGACACATGCTGCAGTATGAGGGCTACATTGTTACAGCCTTTAATGTTCCTGTTGATGTAAATATTGCCTTCTGCGTTGCTTTTGTGTTTCTGAATAGTATTCAATGACCAGGGCTACTTCCTGGCACAAATGTGTCATCAAAAGCCTTTCAGATTGCGTGCAAACACAGCCGCAATCTAAGCAACAGACTGCTGTTTGCATCAAAGGTTATTCATCCAAGTCAGGGCAGTGGAGAAGACGTGCACACCACAGAAAATGGATGCTGAGTCAGATTTGGAAAATAAAACTGTCGACTGAAATTGTGAGAAGGGCTTGTGGGAAACAGACAATCAGGCACGGTGGCGCTTGAAAAATTGATAAAAAGTGTAAACATAGACACTGTTGAATATTTTTCTTATTTGATTGAAATTAACAAAACAAAAAGAATAAGAAAATTAAAAATCTTGCATTGTGATAACATTATTTATGATATGCAGCCAATCGAGTAGCTTACTAATACACAAATATTTTCTTCCTTATGCTGTATACTATGTGGATAACAAAAAATTGTTTCATATTTTTAAAACACTGAAAACACGAGATGTCATTTTCCTAAGTAACTCATTAGTCAGGGTTTAGTGAGTAGTGGGACATCAACCCCTGACCTGAGGAAGTCATTTAACTAGTGAAGCACTGAAGGTCTGATTCATGGTCAGAATATCAGTAGAGTCCTAATACCAGGGACAACAGGGGTGAGGATGGACAGGTAATTGGGAAGGTGGAGCAGGGATGTCTTCTTCCCCCAGACCCTTGTGTCTTATTTGTATCAGCACATAATGGTGCATACTAAAGAAAACACAGCTGCTTTGCAAATATTTCTCACTCACTGCCTGCTTTGAATTTAATCCACTGTTCTTTAGTTGTGGATTAATTTACATGATTTAGAGTCTGGTGGCTTTAGCTGAATTCCAGTGCAAGTGCTTTGCTACAAGCAGAAATTGAACATCACAAGAAAACTAAAGAAAATGAGAAAGCAAAGCATTTAGTAGCACATGTTCACAACTATTCACAGTATCTTACATGGACAGAAATATTTGAAAACATTTCCATCAGGTTTTAGTTTGTAATTCTTGGTGTAGACACAGAGGGGTTGGTGTAGACGGTTGAGGGGACCTGTATAATTTTGTACAGCATATTATTTTAGGGGTGCCTGAGCCCTCCAAAAAATATTCTGACTAATATTATGACAGGTTTCCTATTGGAGCGTATTGTTGTGAATGGCCAGAGAAGCAGAGAGATGCCAGCCTCCTGTGGCCTGATCCTGGATTCCTCAGATATGGTTTTTCCACTGTACAAGTGTACCATGACACATGCTGATGCACAGTGTGGCATATTTTTCCATAGCGCCGTGCAGTTTCGTCTAGTTAAAGTAAGTATAGAAAACATTAAACAGTAAAAATAAGACTTAATCACATGCCTTGATGAAGCAAAAATGATGGTCCAACCTACCACATGTTCATTAATGCTTTTTACTTTGTTCTTATGGCTGCTCATTTTCTTTTAAATCAACTGTGGAAAACGTCGCTAGAGAATTATAGATTTTTAGTTTGTATATTTACTGCTACATTTAATTTTATCTGGCTTTAAGAAGTGTACTTTTGTGACATCACAAGTAGTTTGGAGTACAATCATGGTCTAGTGTGCAAATCCAGTGACATAAACTCACAATGGACATTACACGTGTACAGCAAGAAGCGTCTTGTTTGCATAAGACATGATAGAAATTTTTAGACATATGTTCACACACGCTGTTTGACTCTTATAATGTAGAACATTTTCACAGATCTGCCATTTATCAATGAGGAAGAAAGTATTGTAAGAAAGGTTAAGTATCTATAACCACCACAGCACTGGACATGTGCTACAAGGAGTAAAAGGCCAACTGTGATTGTAGTGCAGTACATCTGTGTTTGAACCATAACTGTTTTGTCAGTATAGGGTCTCTAAACTGTGAAATATTTAATGAAATAAAATCTTGTGTGATTTGTCACTTGACACTACAGTATTTCCATTTGTGATCAAACAAACATCTGCTTAACAACCGAGTTCTTGGGGATTTCTTGCTCCAACAACACAAAGGAATGAAAGAATGAAAACTGAAGTGCAGAAATAACTTTTGTCTTTGATGGACCACTTTGAGACTTGTGAGTGTCTTAAAGCCTCAGAGAAACAGTAGACATTGTTATGAAGTGCCAGTCATTTAGCTATCTCCTTGTAAGGGGATACACTGAGCTTGGAGGTTATTTTAGGGTTCACAGTCACGTCTAAGAGCCTCAAGGATCCCTGTTTTTTCTTTTGGTACGTCTGAAGGATGACGCTGAAGAATCTATTTAAGATCAAAGCCTGGAGATCAAACACTGCATCCACAGGAGAAAGAACACAGCCATATGGATCTCAATCACTGTCTGTCCCCACAAACAGCAGACCCAGAAAAACAGCTGAGTGCTATAGGTAACCAGCTCCGAAGGGACTGCACAGGACTAGCAGGACTATGCTTTTTGTTCCCATGGTTATTAATCAGCAGCCGTGTGTGTGTGTGTGTGTGTGTGTGTGTGTGTGTGTGTATGTGTGTATGTGGAAGGGGGGGGTCTCTGGCAATCAGACAGAGACCAGGCCTGCCCCCAAACCCTCAGTCTATAACAGGACCAAACTAGGAACAGGCCTGCGGTGTCCACAGATTCTACCACAGGATAAAAAGGGCTGTTGAACAGGGGTATTAATAATCAATGGGCTTCATCTCAAAACACCAAGGGTCAGCTCCATTTTCCAAAACATTAAGCCCAAGGCATCTTTAGTTATGGGCCGAACACACAGTCTTACATAAGCAGGCAGAAATGTTTAGGAGCCTTCTGAGATTTCCGCTTAAGGCAGTATTCTGAGAAAGCAGGGGACTATATGCCATTTTGTATGGAGTGAAAAAGTGACTGCTCTATCATTTCATCTGAAAAAAACAAAAACAAAACAGAGACACAGTCAGTGATGATTCAGTTTGAGCATTTTGGTGGTTCACTGGACTGAAGAACACACTGTCCAAACAAAACACACAACACAAGCTATAATTATGTTTCACTGACAAGTGACCAGTGGCAAGGGTGCAAGCAATCTAATGATATAAAACATATATAACACCACAAATTCCAGGCGTTGGTGCGTACAAAGCAATTAGCTTAGTTTGGCAATAAGAGCAGAAAGACAAGTCAACGGCTTAAGTCTTTAAGATGTCTACTGAAAAGGGCCTCTAGCCTGTTTCATTTAGGTGATAAGTAAAAAAATATAGGGGGCATAAGGTTACACTCATATACATGTGTTTGTCTATATGGTGTTATTTGTTTGCATATTTGTTATAAAAAAACAAGTTTCAGGGCTTAACAGAAATACTATGTTTTAGATTGGACTGTAGATTAGCAGCCTTAACAAATGAAAGCGCTTTAATGTAACATATTTACATTTTTCATTCATTTAAACAGAGGCTAAATACAGTAACCTCACCTGCCTTAAACCAGCACATGGCCATTACTGACCATAAAACAACAGGAGCACATGGCTAATTTACATTCAGAGCAGTCCCAAGGATACTTCAGCAACAACTGAATGGGCCTCCCATTACTATTTATACAGGACTAAAGTATACAGTCACTAAACTAACTGTCTATCTGAATACACCTGCTAAATTTAAGCAATTAATGACAGATTTAAGGAAAACTTGAGCTAACATACAGTACCTGTAAATAAGTCCCTATCTGTTTTTCTATGCTCTTTGCCCTCTTTAATCTGATCCCTGTTGTTTCTTCCTGTCCCAGATATTTAACAGCAGTGTTTAAACATCCAATCAGCATTTTCCGCTACTTCCTGCCAACATTCCCCATCAACCCTTTTACACTTAATACACTATATTTCCTTTTTATTTAATTTTGATTTATGTTTTTTTTCTGTTGATTTATTTGCTATTTCTGTTGTTGGAAATCATAGTTTTGTATTTTTAATACATAGTAAACTTTTACTTATATATTAAATTTAACATGACACACCATGTTTTTTAATCATTTGTCATTTCCTAATCCACATGATAATACAGACTGCAGGCTAAGAACCAACCAAATGTTAGCAGAGAAGAGTTGGTGTTGGTAGCATCTGTATGATCTCTATATCTGGATTCACTGTTCCTGGAAACAGGTACATACAGTATAGAAGTGGTATAAATCTAATGTTATATAAAGGAAGTAATTTTATTTGTTATAGTGGTACTGGAAGGCGGAGAAAACTCACATGCTTTAGCTGCTGTTGGTGTTCCACTCGTGTAGCTGGGTTGAAAAGCCTCAGTGGTCGTATTGGGCCTCCACCACTGGAGGCCTCTTTACAGGTGGAGGAAGTGAAAATGCCGCTATCCTGAGGGTTCATTCCTCCTGTTAGTCTGACTGACTGATCTGTTGCAAAAGAGACCTTTGAGGCTAAAGATGATGCACCAACTAGCTCCTTCTTCCGTTTTAACATTCAGGAGAAGACCGAACACAACCACCTGCCAGTCAAACTTAATTTAGTGGAAGTGATTCTGGCCTGAAGCAGGGGGAGCTACCAGCGCTCAGAGTACCTGTTCAGCACTGATTGAAATAAAGTGAATGTCTGAGGGCTGAATGGTCCTGACAGAGCTATGAAACAGCAGGGAGGTACAATTCTCATGTTTGTGCAAGTGTGTGTGTGTGTGTGAGAGAGACTTTGATGTTGGCTGTTAAGAATCTACTGCAGTGAACAACATACTTTCACAGTCTTAATACGTCCCAGTGTGCAGTTAAACCAGCAGCTTTTCTGTTATTATTCCAGCAGCGTTCGGTCTACAATGACATTTACTAGCCAGCAGGCCACAGCACACCAACACATATTAATAAAAGGCAGACAAAAATACACACAGATACGCTGTCTCACATATGTAGACACAGAATTATGCAGAACAGCATTTGAAAGAGAACAGTATTAGACCATACCTAGTTTTGTGCTTTAAAATATAATTTTATTGCAAAGAGTATAAAAGTGTAAGTGGTTCTTTCATTATGATGCATTGCAGAAAACAATATGTATGTCAAGAAAATGGTTTTAAGTGCAAGGTTCAACACTAATGAATTTATGTCTAAATGTCTCACTTGAGACTCAACAAAAGCCCAAATGAGACCAGACATGATTAGTTACACCTCATCATTAAAGGTCTATGAATAATGACTAAACTATGGACAGTATTTGTGTGATAGTGAGAAAGTACATGCAATTACTGCGGACAAACAGTGTGTTTGTGTTAAAATCACACGAACCAACACCGTTCTTAAATCTTTCCTATATTCCCAATTTAAATGAATGGTGCGTCCTGGGCGCTCTACAGTGTAATTTATGGTCAAACAATAAGCAAAGAGACAGGGACTTATAGACTGTGAATTGTTTGTGTTAGCTGTCCCGTAAAAAAGGCATGGTTCATCAGTATCCAGACTAAAAAGTGTGTGTTGGATTCCTAACTGTCCCTGTGTTATATTTAAATCTTTTTTCAGAAATAAGATGTTTTCCTAACACTTAATAAACTGTATTTGCCGTGCAAGATTATTGGAGGAGGTGAATGTTAGCAATGGAATTATCCAACATTGGTGTTTTTTCACAGTTTTTCAGAATTGTCGAAACCAGATCATCTTGTCTGGCCAATGATTTGGGATAAAGTTGAAAACTCCAGAAAAACAAAACAAAACAAAATAAATCATCATGAATTCATGGTGGATGTAAGTTTCTAAAAGGTTGTAACAGTTGCCAGGCAAGTCAACAAACTCATTTCCATGACAAGCAAGGAACCTTGACACTGATGAAGATCATGAGATCGAATTTAATGGGCAGGAAAATAGGAACAAGTCAACCTAAAGAGAAGGAATAGGTAACATTTAGGTAAGTACATTTAGTACTGTACTTGAAAACAGGAGTATTTCCATTTGCTTTTACTTGTACTACACTAAATCTATTTTACAGCATTAGTTGCAAGTTATTTTTTTCTGATGAAGATTCTTAATACCAAAACAACTAATAAATTATGTACCACCGCTACCACGTCAATCAATAAAATAATTAAAATCAGCTCCAACTTTGCCCTTTTTGCTCTACACCAACTCACTGGGTGACTTTGGCCCTCAACTTTCAGGAATTACCATAACTTATCTATGTGATCATTTTCACCTTTGAGAGTTTTTCATATAAAATCTGGATGAGATTTTTACATTTATCTTACCAACAGCATCAAACCCAATACTGATTTTAATACGATTGCTTACTGGATTTCTTGTACTATTTTAGAGCATGTACTTTTTCACTTTTATAAAAATATATAAAATAAATATTAAAATAAATAAATAAATATAAAAAAAATAATCTGCTTAGTTAAATCTATGGATTTAACTAAGCAAATGCTTCAATACAGGAAGAAGCTGTACTGAATTTGTGGAAGTCCTTACTCTAATCACCTATCGAAATCTATCTTATGTTACTGAAATCTATCCCACACACATATGTATTTTACGCTTTGGATGAAAGCACTCATCAACTGACATTACAGATGAGCAAGACACCTTCTCCTGTGTCCACAATAACAAGACATTAACTGTGTTTGTTATTCTCAAACATGCTGTAATAGAAATGGTATTCTCATCAAACCAAGCACCAAAGTCCAAATTACGAATATGCTGCAAAATCGCTGCTAACTCTGATGTAATTCAACTCCTCCCATGAAATATGGACGATGACTTACCACCATGTGCTTTAGCTTGTTTCCCAGGCTGTTTTTAGATGTGTTATGGTTGTGGGCATCAGTCATAATGCCAAGGTCATGGCTTCTAGATGGCTTTTCCACTATTAGACCTCATTATAGCTCATTAGATCTCAGCTGCTTGTCTCTTCACCCATCATAACAAGCTCACACACACTTTTATACGCATATAAGCCTTATTCTAGATGGACAAATGGACACACATGCACACACATACACACACACATACACACATACAGTGCTATACACAAACACAAATACAGCCGCCCCCCTGTTAAACACACCCATACCATGCCAAATGGCAAATAACTGTGCCTGAGTGTTCCTAGAAACTGGTGTTTGGTAAACAGAGAAGGCTGGGAGTCAGGGAGTGGAGTGGGAGAGTGCAGCAGGTGGTCTGGTTTCAGGTCCCAGTGGGTGCATTCCCTCACTCCAAAGCACAGGCCAAGGTAGCACGGCTGTCTGGAAAACAAGTTGATCAGCCACTTTTGACACACTGCTCCTCGACTTGCAGTAGGGGTCTGTGTGGTGGGGTAACGGATAGTAGCTGTTGCAGGCCAAAGACCCATCACAGACCAGTCAGGCTTTTTCTGTCGCCCCACTACTCAAGCAACAACGTCCTCCATCAGAGCTGACCCCTGTCTGCATGGGGCTCATAATTCTGCCATTAAAAACACAATGTGAACTTCATCAGCTTTCTGCAGACATTTAGTGAGGGACAAACAAGTGAGTTCACAGAAAAGCTAATGCGGCGTCAGTCGAAGCTAATGGTTGTTCTGTGAATTGTTGGTCCTAATGAGAACTAAAGAAACAACAGATAAGACAAAGCAGTCTGACATTCATAAAGATTTATCTCACCTCCCTAAAGACTGTTGTAAAATGGTCTTACTATCTTACTGAAGCTGATCAGTGGATCACCAAAATAGTGTTTGTAATACTTTATTTAGACAAACCTTTCCCATCCCTGTTTGCCTTTAAGGTACGGGCAGGGAGGGTTAGCTGGTTTGACAGATTTATGGGTTAGTGGTGTGGATGCCCTCCCCTGCTGGTAGAGTTGTACTGAGGTGTATCAGCCAGGAACAGGAAGCTGAGAAAGAGGACAGGACACAGCAGGAGAGAGACTTTTAATGGAGGAAAGGCTGTTACAGTCAGTTAAACTGCAAGATAATAACAGCAGGAGATAATGCAACAGTAGCAACAGTGGTTGTCCCCAGGAAAAATGAGCCCAGGAATCATTCAACTCGGCATTTAGGAAGATTTAGGCACTGAGGCTGACATGTGAATAGAATAGAATAATATTTAGAATTAATTTTACAAAATTAAAAAGATCAGTTTCAGTTTTTTTCACACTAAAATGATTTTGTTAATTTAATTACCCCCTGTACATATTTTATTCTGTAATGTATGACTGTCCTCAAGCCTCAGTCTACATGTACATGTACAAGTACATGGATGTCAGGCTAATGCTGTGCATAAGGTTATGTTGGTCAGTCCAACAACAACCAAGTTGGTAAAAACTACTTTGGTGATCATTTTTCATCTAGTTATGACCGCAGGTCAAAGGTTATCCAGTGGAACCACAACATAAATACCACTTGGCTGGCTAGTTTACTCATAGCTTAGTAAAGACATTCATATTCTCCAGATGATGAATGCCTCTGAGTAATAAGCCTTTGGGGAAAAAAAGCCCATTTACCTGAAATTCATCTTGGCATTACCATTAGACTCAGCAGTGCTACATGAAATACACATAAGGTAGTTCCCGTGTAATAACTATGAAATGTGGAAATGACTAATTATATCTAATTATATTTGTTGTTAGGGGATCCTTGCTACAGATTGAAATTAGTAAGAAAAAACAAAAACAAAGGTGCAGCTGAAGATGCAACAGACAAGGCCTGTTTAAATCCCACAACGAAGATACTGGATGCAAATTGCCTACACTGTGGACATATTGACAAGCTGCCTTCAGCGGCTGCTTCCCCAGCACCTGTGGTGGTTTTACAGATGCCAGTTACCTCATCCCACTGAGCTAGATGCTGCTGCAAAGTATACATTCAAACAAAATAGTGTGTTATGATGCAGTGGGCTTAATTTGCTTCAGGGATCCAAACCTGGCTCATAATGAAAATCTGGTGTTGAAAAAATGAAATTAAGTCAAACTATGCTGCAATAAGACCTCAAGTGATTCTGAATACAATGAGGCAATTTGTCAGTGTATTAGCCCATAGTTGATCTGTCTTTTCAAAACTTGCCATTATCAGGCAGGCTACTGTTTCCTATTTCCTAAAGGGATGTGTTTTATGTAAAAAAAGAAAAAAGAAAAAAAGAAAATGTGCTCAGAAACCAGACCCGTGGGTTCAGGTTAACCACAGTAATCTCATCCTCTCTTCTTTTGTGATCAGCACAGGATGGTAGCAGGAACAGGTTTGTTTTGTAAGAAAGCTGGAGGGTTATTATTTTCTATGTGCTTACGCACATACACATATAGATTGATATGACCCACTTACAACTCCCATATTATACATTTCTGTTCCATCTTCCCACCCGTCACCGTGAGTATCAGATATGGGTCCAGACTATTTATGAGGTTACAATGGTGCTGTCAGGGTGGCTGAGATTAATGAAGTCTGTGTGTTTGGCTGGAAGGCTTTGATGGGTCACCTCCTCTGCTGCACAGCCTGATGCTGTTAACCTCTGGCTATACAACAGGGTTCCACACGCTGCACGGCCATAACTCAACTCACAGGGGTTCCTGAGAGTTTATATACTGGATAAAATAAGCACAACTTGAATCAATTTTATATGTAACGTGAGTTTTATGCAGGGTAAAATGAGCACAATGACCAACTTTCCTACACGTTTGTATTTGCAAGATACAGTATATGTTTAGTATGTTCATAGGCATTTATAATACTGTTGCTTGTTTTCTTTATCTAACAGGGTACTAGGGGTCCACTTCTTAGCGGGATTAAGAAAAAAACAAAATTTTGTGCTGTCACAAATTTGACAGCAGATGCTCTGAAAGCCTAAATGACAAAGATCCGTGCTGCACTGACAGTGGGGTTATATCTATCTGTTAACTGTAGCTAACATCAGGAAGCAACCAGCTACATGATAGTACTAATACCTAACCATAAATCAAGGGCACTCTTTCCTAGGAGTCGACCACACAATGTCAGACATGCCGTGAACTCTCCCACTTCTCTGTGAACTTGCCCACAGGTGGTCATATCAGATGTTGTTAGTCTCATAGTATAAACAATGGTCCATGTTAGCCATCGATGTCAGCACGTCAGCTCAGCAGATGAAGGATGACAACTTTAGAAAAGAATGGATCACCTGCTAGTTTGCACAATAGCCTGGCCTTGTACTACACACTCAGGGGATTATGGAGTGTAAAGTACTGCAGGGAAGGGACCCTCTTATACAGATACACTACCACTGGTACTGATGTAATCCTGTGAAGGAAGCAGATCAAATCACTCATCAGGCCAAGTGACAGTAGCTTTCTAATGTCCACAGTTGACTACTTCCTGCAAGTTTAGTGTTTTGGTTGTGTGAAGATGAGGAGAAAACTATAGTTTCTGGAGGAAACCCCCACAGGCACATGGAGAACTGCAGATTTGAACCTGGTTCATCACCTATTTGTTGTGAGGTAATCACCAGCAGCACAATACCTCCGGTACCTGTAAATTACCATCCTGCTGCCCTAAAGGGGTACTTTTGTAAAAACACAACTGGTAAAGTAAAAATGCCTTCAGTAGCTTTTCCAGTTGCTTTAGAATATAAATTTTAGGGGGTGGGGGGGGGGGGGGGGGGGGTGTGGTTGGTGAGGGCTTTATGGTTATGCTAACTATTATGTGCTCTTGTCAATATCTGACTTTGTGGCATGAGATTGGCAGGTTTGGTGACAAGAAACAATAGCACGGCAACATCTCCCCATCACTGTGTCAATAAAATTTTTTATCTTGCAAAAGTCTGTGTTGAAAGGCCCCTGTGATCTTGCAGCACAATCAAACACCTCTGACATGTTATTTCTCACTACTTGTGCCAGTGATCTCAGTAAACTGAAACCTCATACCTCTCTGTGCTGCTACAGTTAAAGTTAGATCCAGATGCATTTTCCAGATCTATAATAGAACTGATATGCTATCTCACAGGGTATGAGTGTGTGTTCATTCAACCTGCGTGTTAAGTGCAAGTGTTTGAGTGTGTGTGTATGTGTGCAGCAGCTTAGCGGGTGTGAGATTGCTATCTGGGGCCATACATCAGGCCCACTGTGGCAGTGGGCCCGTGTAATTATCAGGTCTCAATGGGATGCTGTGTTATTTTTGCCCAGGGTGAGATGCTTATCTGGCCCTGTCAGCAGCCACCTGGATGGATGAGCCTTGCTCCTCAGAGCACTGGCTCACCTTCCCTCTGCACCAAAGACAAGCCGGCCAACTTCTAATGCAGGCCAAAGTGAGTACTGTGAACGAACTGGACAAATCAGATTTGCCAAGGCTTGAGATTAACTGACATTATTATATTTAGACTGATACCAGTCTGATGTTGGCTTTTGATCAACTTTGAAAATGAACTGATCAAATTGATCAGTTTCTCATTAAAATAATGCTGAACTTAGTTGAAAAACGTCATTGTGAAAAAATGAACAGTAGATATCTTTTCCCTCCAAATGACTTAATTCAACCATTTTCATTATGATGGAGTAGCAGCGCTGCCATCTCACAACTAGTGAGGAGTTTGCATGGTTTCCTGGTACTCTAGTTACCTGCTACAATCCAAAGATGTGCAATTAGGTTAACTGGTCACTCTAACTTGCGTGTAGGTGTGAATGGTTGTGCGTCCTGATATGTTAGCCCTACCACGCCTTTCACCAGCAGTCAGCACGCACCCATAATAGGATAAGCCGAATAAGGTATCCAAAAGTGGTAAAGGCTGGTAAATGATTATTTGTTAAATTGGTTTTCAGTTACAGTAAACATCATAAAACAGGACACGCTAGGGTTGGGGTAGAGGTAAGGTTCAGATTAAGGTAGGGAGAAACACATATCTACATGAAAAAGATTTAACACCAAATCTATTACAATTCATATTGAGGAGCACATGAATAGGTCACTGAGCTAAGAAGCCATGATTATCAGCTAATAGTGCTGAAGTGTGTTCTGCTCCTGGCCCATATTCATTTGTCATTGCTGCGTGTCTTTGTTGGACTTAATGCAGTCTCTGTAATATAATGTACTGTAAATGTAATTTTTTCTGAAATGAATCTGCCTGTAAGCTCTGTGAAGCATCTTTTAATGCATCACAGAATCTGGGAAACACACAATGAACACACACAAAAGTTCAAAGTTACACAGTTAATGCACAAATACATACTGTACATAACAAGTAGATGCCCTTTATCAGTGAGCTGTGGCCCACTGTGGCTCCGGGCTTTTCCCTATTATTTTTCACCCTGCAGAAGCAAACATAGGTTTTTTTGGGCCCAATGATCAAAGATGAATAACACCAAGTGTCAGTGTGAGCACGTTTTACAGCCACCAAATGTTTAAAGGAAATGCAGAATGTTTTGTATGAAACAAAGGGGAAAAGACACACAGGAATAGTCACAGTGGCCGGTGGCTGGTGGCACAAGGGTTGGATATGTCTCTCAGCACCAATGCGGTAGCATTGTCCTCCACCAAATACTTTCTTGCACACTTCTCACAAGCTGTGTGCCAGCCAGTGCTGGAAAGGTTACTTCCCTTAAGCAGTAATATACATGGGATTTGAAATAAACAATTCCTGTCTGTGCACCTCCAAACACAGAGGTTTACATGGCATTGTTTAACATTTGTTACTGATGTTCAAAGAAGAAAGAATTAAAAATGCCTCTATTGGGTTTCTGTTTGTGGAGACCTTTGGTCTTTATTGCTACATGATAAATTAAAAAGAAAGTCTTTATTGCTTTATAAAGTCGACTGTATTGTTTTAGTTTTTCCTGAGGATCCCATTAGGTTGTTATATTACGACAATCCGTCAGCATTGTAGACACCAAAGTGTGCTTTAAAATAAAATAAGAATGCTGTGATATATTATTTTGACATGACAAGGCTGTGCTGCTACCGAACCTTTCGATTTTGGAGCCTGATTGAAAGTACAACAAGACTGCACTCCTGTTAACAGCTTTGCAGTGTTGTAAACCCTTTTAAATATATTGTGTGATAATGTCCTGAAACAACTTTATTCTCTACTTGGTTCACAGCTTTATATGCTCATCAATCAACCTTACCGATGTAAATCTAGCCTTAGTCCAACATTTATCACTAGGCTTTAGACTTTCTGAGTATACATTAAAAATGTTGGTGTGTGGCAGGGGGAGATCTAGGGGATAGCCAGGGGAACCTTGGGCAGCTGTGGCTAATAGGAATACAGTACCATTAGTTTTGGAGGTATTGTGTCATAAACCAAAATAACAGACATATTAAAATTATGTTAGGCTGATGGTGAAGAACCAAGTGATCAGTTTTTGGATTTCTAACTTAAAATGAGTAAAGGTATTCTACGAATACTTAATACGTAATTTAGGCCCACATCTTTACAGTGTTTTCCAGAACTGATGACCCTACTTCAACTCCTACTTGTACCTTTTCCAAGCATTTCTTTGGTTGAAAACATAATAGCATTCTATCGTCATGACTTCCCACATAAATGGTTAGGGTTTCTTTTGGACCGTAACCAGGGACTCACTGGTATTGATTCACACTTATCAACTTGCTTTGTATGGCTCTAGTTTAGGGTGTAAATGGACATTAATGCTTTTACACGTCCCTCTGACTACTCTATATTTTATAATAATATTTCTCTGCTTCTAGCCAAAAACCTCCAGAGGAGTTTTTTATCATTAGAGTAGGAGTTTAGATGATGTCATCTGGAGGCGCTCTGGAAAAGCATGTTGATTATGAATGTAAACTCCATAGTGTGAGAAAGGAGATAACATAATCTGAACTGAAGCTCCCTCCAAGTGATGTCATCTGGAGGCCATTTTTAGACAGAAGTAAAGAGGTATTTTCATATCTGGAGGTCAAAGGGAAGTTTGCATTTCTTTACATCCACTACCCAAAGTAGAACCAAAAGAAGCAATTCAAAATCAGTTAAAGACTTTAATTCTACAAGACGGGTCACATTCATTACTTTCACTCCAATAGATTATTCCCATTAGATTTTATCACCACAAATACTCACCTGGAAGCTGCTGATTGAAATGGATGTAACAGCAGAACAGCGTGACCTATTATTAGACAACATTCTCACTTCATTTCAGAGACAGGAATCAAAGGCACTTGTCTTTGAGGATCATTTTACATAATTAAGTACTTTAAATGCAGTGTGTTCGTGGTGTGCTGTGCAGTTCTTGCTTTAAGATAGCATCAGCACTTTCCTTAATCTTCTACCGCAAAGCAGTGTCTGAAATTAATCTTTCCTCTCACTTACTTCATAGTACACAAACATGTCATCTTGAAATCCAGTACGGTTCATTACAGCAACAATAAAAGTCAGCTTAGTGTGAATTACACCAGTTCCTCTGGCTTTTGTCTTCTAATTCTTCTGAAATCGGCTTTATTTGAATGACAGGAAACATCTGCTGCCTAAGTTTGCAAACTCTGTTAACTGAAAGTGTAATCATAGTGATCTGTGTATATAATGTGAATATTGGGATACTTATATACAAAATACACTTTTACACATTTTAACTGAGAAGAACCAAGTACTGCAGTGATACTCAGTATTGTTGCATTTCTTTGCTTTTACCCAGTCCATTAGTCCCAGATAACCCCTGCCTGATGGACCCTAGCAGCTTACAACCCTGTGACCCCGCCCTTGACCTTTGCCCTGACCCCCTCCACCTTACCTTCTGCCTGGTCCAAGAAGAGGCTACTGAGAAAAAGTGGGCGCTCTCCCTGTGTCTCAAAGGAAGCTAGGATTACTGAAGCATGTGGATTCATTAACAAATATCTGTCTGTTTGCTGCAGTAATGAGAAAGGCAGCAATTTAAAGTTGAGTGAACAGCCGCCTGGAATCCAAAGTAGCGAGACAAGCTGCTGGTGTCAATCAAAAGTCGAGGTTCACCAGCAGGGCATCTGCAGTCTACCTGTGTCCATCACCACCAATATACGTACTTATTTAGTCGTAGATGAGGGTGTTCCACATAAACCAAAGACATAGTGGAGTGATAAACCCTCACAGATGAGTGAGGGCTCAGGGGAGAGAGAGGGGAGACACATGGGGCTCTTCCTCCCCCTTCTGGCCAAGGATGGCAACACCAGGATTTTAACAATCATCTGCATTGCCCTGTGTGACAAAACATCTCTGTTCTTAACACTTTTGTCAAAGGTTATGTAGGGAGGTCTTTCTTTTTTGTTTTGCTGACTTATTTATTTTAACCCCCCTTCACACACACACATACACCCCGCGAAACTTGGAGCGGGCTGGTTCATCATGTACTCAGCAGGTACTGTGCTGTGATGTTACTATGTGTATGGTTGGATTATTGCCCCTAACTGCACGACAATTTATTTATTATTTTTTTTGTCCTTTCAGTTTATCAAGTGAGTTCACGGTCGCCACAGCGGATCATTGTCCGCATGTTGATTTGGCACAGTTTTTACGCCGGATGCCCTTCCTGATGCACTGTATTGTACCATCAGATGGGGATCAGTTAAAGCTTGGTTTGTTGTTTTCTGCCTTGCAGTCCTGTATGAAAGCTCAGAATTAGAACCCTAAATGATCATTTTCAGTGTAAAATAATGTGTAAAATGCTCTGTAATTAGTATACATTATTGTTATTATTACTAAATATCAATAGTTCATATAATAATATAGTCATTATTTTTTGATTATGACATATGTTATTATTTCATGATTATCAAAATTTCTCTCAGGATTTCCCCCATTATTAAAAAGTCAAAATTTAAAGGGAAAAAAAACATTTTACTTCATTTTCGTTTTGTTGCTTTTTATGCTTTATCTCTAGTGTTATTAATAGGCTTTAATTTATTAAGCATTACAAGAAAACTTTACGTTGTGGCCCAGTCTCACTGCAAATAGCACATATGACAGTGAAGTACCATTTGTAAACCTAAAACAATGTAGATTTGCTTCAAGCTTATTATGCCCATGTTATAATTTTGTCATAACTGTATGAAGTATTCTATTTAAAATCAATGCAGCAATTACAAACGGAAGATCTAATCAGCTTCACTGTCATATACGGTTTTTAAATTAAGTTCTTGCACAATAGAACTCTGCACACACAATTTCAAACTCAAAGTTGTTAAAAATGATTAGACATTAAGTGTGATCCAGAATTGCGTTGTGGAACAGATGCAGTACATGTAGTGGTGTTAGAATATTGTTGTGCTGCAGTGAAGTGAAGCCTTTTCAGTCTGTCAGCTGAGCTCAGAACGGGAAGCCTAGGCATTTCATCTGAGTACTGACAGACGGACGAGCAGACGGATGGACAGACTGATGGAGAGGCTGATGGAATGGCTGATGGAGCGCGGTGGCCAATGAACCATCGAAACAAACTAGTCCTGCTTTGCAAGTCTACCGATGCATGCTGGTGTTGATCTGGACCCCTGTCTGACTCTGTGCGTGTGTAGATTTGTGTCTGAGAACACAGTCTGTACATTTAGGTTTTGCATATGCATCAATGTGTGAGCATCAATGTTTGAGTGTATATTTTTGCTGGATTGTTTAGTATATATGCTCTTTATTGTATACTGTGTATGTGCATTTGTATTTCCGTCTGTTTGTGTGGCTGCTGTCTTACTTGTGTGTGTGGGAATGTGTGTGTCTAGTTTATTGGTTGGTATCTGATCAAGGACCTGTTAAGCCCTCGGGAGCCCAGCATCCCCACACAGCCTTGGAGCTGGAGCAGTGGCCTTTGCAGAATAAGTGTAAACAGCTAAGGGCAACAAGTGTCTTGATCAGGCAAACAGATAGCAGCTGAGAACAAGGACTCTGACTCATAGCTTCCTATCAGATAAACTGGACATGTGGTGCTAGCAGCGAGGATAATGCAACATGAAGCCCAGACTTTGTAGCTTCACTTTCTGGATTTCTATGGTTTGTTTAGTAAAGCTGCTTGATTTAAGCAGCAGTTTGTGTTGCTGCATCCCCACCATCTGATGTAATTGACATTCGGCCATTTGCTTGTAGTGTACCTATTGTAAAATTGATCAATTTTAAAGCCTGTCCTGTACTTAAACATTTTACCTGACTTAAGCTATGCATATATTTAGTTATAAGTTATATTTTCTTTGAAAAAACAAACAATAGAGGCTTGTGCATTAAAACCTTTAAAATGCATAGAACACAAGGATTTGTCTGTGCTAAGTTAGGGTTGCATGCGATTCTGTTATTTCATCCTATTTACGCACTTCAAAGTTATATGTGCTAGTTTACAACAGAGCAGACAAAGAGACAATCACACAGATCCACTGGCAGTTCAGCTCTTATTTACATCAATTGCCTTTTAGGCAAATTACATTTCCCTCATCCATTCTTCCTTTAGTTTTAGAAAAACTCTGTCCTTGTGACACTCATTCAACTTATTTTTGCTTTCCAGAAGAGATACAAGAATAATTTTAAATTCTGCAATGTTGTCTTCAAATTAGGCTTATTAATTATGTTTTTGCATAGTTGCCACAATGCACAACGAATTTGCTGAAAACGTATAATAGACCACTGTTAAAAGTACTGATAATAGAACAGTGGATTAAAAATATTTCAATAATGTATTAAAGGTTGTAATTCCACATGTAGCTGCAGCAGCTACATGTGTCCCTGTCACACAAATCTACAAATCCACCACTGAGCCACTCGATGCACATTTATGTTTTATCAAAACAGGGAGCTTTTACTCTCCCATGACTTAATCGTTGATTGTGCAACTCCACGACTGAAAAACTAACATTTTAAAACAAGAATATTTTCAGCTTTAAATTATGTTGTGTTTGTTTTACAGCTATTTGTCAAACGTTCAGACCTGGGTGATGCAGGGTCAGCATTGCTGGCATTAAGCTTTTAGTGTCATATCTTATCAATTATGATGTGGCAGGTCAAAACAGGTCCTTGACACATATAAAAATAGATCATTCAGCAATAGTTTAACATGAAAAGCTTGTTGAGTTCATGGTGTTTCTGTGCTGTAGGTCAGAGATGAATGGTTAATGTCACACTAGGAGACACACTCTGCATCAATCCTGCACCATGACTCACTAGTCATAGCCTGGCCAAACTAAACCAAATATTTCATCGACACTGTAAAACATGCTTGCAGCCATAAACACGCTTCAAACTGTGGTGGGCCATGGTCTGAAAAATGATTTTAACCATAACCGTGAGCGTTCTCTTTCTTTCTTGCCTAGCAAGAGTTTATTTATGTAGATTGGATAGAGTGACGTATAATTATTCCGGTGCTGCCAATGTCTTCTTTTATTTATTCTTCATTTCCTTTTTCTCTGCAGGGCCAAATATTGTCTTGGGATAAGGGAAAACAAGAAGCACACATCTATCTTTAGACACACATTGGCCACTTGTGCATGTATCTGATTACTGGTTTTAATTATCTGAAAGTTCCTCTACAGTGAAAAGTCCTGAGGGGTGACTTTAATAGCACTCAGTGTATGTTGCAACTATTAATTACAGCGTTCAGATCTAAACTCAATCCATTTGGAATCTAATGAACTGTGTGTGTGTCAACTGTGTTATTGGTTTTTCACATGTAAGTTAGTGTGTTTCAACAAGACAGGCTGCCTGAGCCTTTCTCTGTGTGTGTGCACATGCGTGTGTATTTTTCCATTTCCCCATTTGCCCTTAAATACGAGCAGTGCCATTGAGCTGTTTATTGGCTCAAGGTTTCTGCAGCTGTAATGATGCATAGAGAATGATGTGGGCTGCACTGGAGACTGGGGAGGCCTGTGCACCCTGGCCTTTCTGAAGTTACATTTAACCCAAGCAATAGGCTCAAAGACGGCTACATAAAGTGAGTGAATGTGTATGAAATGTTGTTTTTTTTAAGCCACTCCCCAATCTCTGCCCTTGACTCTGTCATTGTGTCTAGGGGCCTAGAGTTGTCATACAAATGTACTTTTTCATTAAGTTTTGTTATTCCTAGGAGAAGATCCACTCATAACTAGCTTCTATACCTTGTTTATACAATAGTAGTTTGAATATTGTAAAAATTAAATTTGAAGGTTGACTCCAAAAGTAATTGATTGAATCTTGTGACTCTGGCCGTTACGTTTTATTTTTTTTTAATCTACACTGATTCAATGTATTGACCTTCCTGACATATTTGATCTGTAACATCTGAAAGTGTGTTGAGACTGTTCAAAACTGCTCCCTCCTTCCTAATCAACAACACACCCCCCCAAATGAAATTGAAAAGCTACTATTTGTTTCAGGGGCGTGGTGGTAGGGGATGGAGGGAGTTGCCCTAGTTTGTTGGAGGACAAGGGACATACAGTATCCTGTGATGTTATGGGACACACAGTTGTGTCGAACTTGAAAGCATCACCCATCCAAGTTTGTAGTGTGGGGCCCCCGATACGGTGGTGACCCCTGATACGGCGGCCTGTTTAGCACAGCAAAGGGCCTGACATTAGAGAGTGTGCTGACAGTAACAGGTAGGAGGGTTAACTGCACTTTACCTAGAAGAACACTTAAGAGAGACACAGAGAGATAAATGTACAGTTGCAACTAAAAGTTGTTTAGAATCTTCACTGTTAGATAAAAGTAACATGATTTTTATGACCTGTAAGTCTTTGCACTAGATAAAGGGAAAGCAATAAACCAAAAATTGCAGTTTACTTTTTTCTAGAATGTTTTTTATTAGCTTGAAGAAATTGTTGCCCATTCCTCCTTACAAAACAGCTTCAGTGGCTTCCTCCTTTCAACTCTGCCGTACACTCTATTATTTCCTGTACGTTTCTCTGGGGTTCCCTGTGACGTCCCACATACCTTGATCTTGGCACCTTTTTCATTCGTCGATCCCTATGGAGGGTAACAGTGTTGTTGAACATTTGTACGCCATATATGTGACTGGTCACTGCTGAATCCAAACTCGGTAGTCTTTTAAAACACTTTCTAGCTCCATAGTCAGCATATCTTCTTCTAAGGTCTTCAGACATCTCCTTTGTCCAAGCAATTACACACTAATATTAAGCTGTGCTTTTAAGACCAGACAAGGTCTCCCAGACTCACTCCTGATTGCCATCACATTAAGTGAAACACCTAATTCTAATTCCTGAATAAAGAGACCAAGGTACTATACATCAGTGTGTGAGATAGTTGAATATTACATTGCAAAAACTACAGAATCATGTCATTCACTTTAGCCACAATCATGATGTATATGTAATGCTTTTTGGAATCTGCGATACTATATTGACCTGAATATGTTACATGGATCTGTCATTTATTGGACATGGTTAGAATCCAAAAGCACACAGTTGTGTATCTGCAACATCAGATTTAGTTTTCACCCTGGTTCGTACATAATATTTTGCATCAACTTTTTTTGCATTGTCTTGTGCTTTAATGTTATTTGGAACATTTTGCCTGGTCCATGTGGTGCTCAGCCCTTGTTCTCAAGAGCCACAGCTCTGTTTGTTTTCCAACTATCCCTGTCCAACCCACTACTGATTACTTGGTTCAGGTGTGTTCAGTCAATCACAAGCAGGAAATCAAGCAGGGCTTGCCGCCCCTAAGATATAGTGTGCCTTTAAGTGTTAGTCAGCTGTTAGAATTTTCTGGAACCCCGTGTTAACTCATGAGTGACTCCTTAGGCAGGTGAAATGTATTTTGCTGGGGTAGAGAGAAAAATATCTATCTATCCATCCATCCATTATTTTAAATTCATATCATGCTCAAGGTCACGGCGGGCTAGAGTTGCCAGTCTCATGGCCAACCCAGAGAGACATACACCGACAGACAGCACTCACACTTACATTTACACCTACTAGCAGTTTAGAATCACCAATTAACCTAACATGCATGTCTTTGGACTGTGGGAGGAAACTGGAATACCCAGAGGAAACCTGCTGAAGCACTAGGAGAACACGCACAGAGAAGATATACCATTAAAAGTAGTCATAATTTATCTCACCAATGATTGAATTCTATCAAAACAACCTAATATCGGCAGCGGTGTTACTGTAGGCTCAGGTGTTACTAACCAAATTACTAATTGCTTTATTTGCTGGTATTTTCCAGTATCTTTGTAAACCATGACAGTGTTTATCAGCCAGTATCAAGACCAACGGCCTGAAATTGAAGCAGCTATATCTATCATTTCATCATTTACCTCTTATTGTGGGATGTCAAAATGTCTTTTGCGGGAAAGGCCTATAAACAGGTTTTCTATTGTTGTCATAAGGGCTGAAGATCAGGTTTCCTTCTAGTCAGGTCCCTGGACAGTATGTGTTCTGTATCTGCATTGTTCTAAGGAATGAACTTCAAGTTGTAAACAAGTTGTTCCCAAAATCTTAACATCAAAATAAAACAAAATCTGAAACATTGTTAGCAGACTACCAGTGGACTACTATAGGCTACCAGGGAGTGAATAAAAGACTTACATTCATTTTCTTTAGAGCTGCCTTGCATTTCTAAACACACTCATGTGTTTTTCATTGATCACCTAGATGGGTTTGGTGCAACATAATCCATTTTCAGTCCTTAATGTCCCAAACAGAGTCTGTTTACACAGTTGTTTTATAACAGTTGCTGTTCTGTTGATTTGCTTTGGCAGTGAGTAACTTTAGGCTCCTCTATCCCCCATCAAACCTTGTTACAGTTGTCATTAAAATGCATCACGGCATAAAAATGTCAATGTTATTCGTATTGTGTTTGAAAGAGTGGTGTCCCTGACCTCCTAGTTTTAGCTCCGGCCTTTTCTTACTCTCTTTATCCTCTGCTATATTTCTTTAATCTTAGTCTATCAAAACATATATATCTCATTAAGGAAATACTAATGACATAAATGTCCTTTATTACAAAGATTACTCACATAAGATTTAGAAGGAAACATGAAAAAACAACTGCGATTTTTTTCTAACCTTTGGAGACGAATCTCTATCACATCTCAAGGGAATTTAAACCGGCTCTTTATTCGTTGATGTGTCTGCACGCACACAAGGTGCATGTTAAGGGAAACAGAAAAAGAGCTGCGTGGTTTCTCTCTAAAGCAGAACAGACCCATAGGGATGCTTCAGTAGCTGAACGACTGTCGCTGAATTCTCTAACAGTCACTGGAGACATTTGGGGTGGCAAGGTCATTCTTCCTGCATGGTTAGGCACATGTACGCGCACACACTCACACACAGTTGCTCATTGTTCAGTCAGCCTGCTATCTACCTTCACGCCTGGGGGTATGAATCAATCGAAGGCAGAAAGAGAGAGACTGAAAGTCAGAGAGTCTTTTTAAAGTAAACAGGGGTGAGCGGGTCACCTTTTTCTACTCAGATTTATGAACTGGCAGTCGACCCCACTGTCCTATGCATGAGTGGGCCAAGTGATAGGGTGTGTAGGGGGGGTCAGTGACACCAGTGACTCATGAAAAAGTTAACTGACTGGTAGTGGTCAGGAACAGGTTAACTGGAGGTCAGTGTATTTGACAGTAGACCACTGTTTAGAGATCATTTTGTTTCATTGCAGGACATCAACAAACACAGACATATTTTATATGTATTTTGTTTAATTTAACAAGTCTTGATGGACATTCAAAGGAAGAAAGAGGCTAGAATATGATCACACATTTAGAATATGATTTCATTTACAATACACACATCTGGCTGAGATCCGATCACCTCCAAATGTGGTCCAGATGATCTGATCGCGTTCCGTTCCCAGTGCGCTCTGCATTCATTTGTCAGTTTCACTTGCTTATTCAAATAATGTATCAAGGTGCAGATCTGAACAAACTGTGCAAACAATCCATCTAGTAGTTGTTGAGGCTTGAAACCCAAAATCTCTACCTCATGGTGGCTCCTTAGGAGAAGTCATGGGATTACCAAAGCCAAAAGGACACACTATGCTGTACACTAATCCATTCAGCCAAAAGTTGAGAAAGACATTTCAATAAAAGTGTCACCCTGGTGCTGATGCTAGACAGAAAGTCATAGGATTCATTCTCTGCAGACCATAAATGTTTAAAATCAAATCAAAGTCAGTAGACATGAAAACCATGTCATTTTATTTTTTTCATCCCTCCTTTATTCCAGATGTGATTCCATTCCAGATGTGAATTTACCTCTGGAACATGATTGAATTCCCGTAATGTCAATCAAAGAGCTCCGTCTACCTTGTCGAGGGAAGGGCTGTGTTTCAGTGACAGGCAAATTGATTCCATGATAAGAGGGGATAATCTCTGTGAGGGAAGGGGCAGACACTGTGATTAAGTTGGAGACACTGTGAGGTTGCCGCAATCGAATGCAGCCACATAGATTCCTATCAGATAATAAGATGAATACTTAGGCGAGAGTCAGCCTTGCTGCATCTCTATTTGTTTCTCTTGTTCGACAATGCCACTCCAAGCCCCTGAATGGTTTTCTGATTGCTGCATCAACACAATGACAAGAAGATTGCAGCAATAAACAGAATCTTCAATTTTCACAGCAGTGATAATTGAAACCACACATAAACAACACTGTGATTTAAAATGTAGGCTTTGCACTGCTGATGCTAATATTTGAGTATCAAACTGTGAACATATTTAGGCCAGTTATGAACATCCTTGAACTTTGCAAAGTTCAGAAACTGCAGTGAATATTATTCTCATACTAGTCTATCAGAGACTATTCTCCAAAAATGCAGATAGAAAATACAAACACATGCACATTCAGTTTGATGCAATAAAATACTTGACACTCTGCAAAAACCTTGGTCCTCACATTATTGTGCTGAATATTATTTAAAGCGTCCCAGGAACGGGCTGTTTGCCCAACAACCAGACCATGTTAAGCCCAAGCCAGTAAATTTTAGAACTGTGTTGCTTTTACTTGTTTTCAGTGTTGGCCTGTGCAGTGCTGGCCAAAGATTCTCAAGTTCTTCTCTTCTTGATCTATCAACTTTATATTTATAGTGATCTGTCCTGCACTGCTGAATAATGTATGGTATATTTTAGTTGAAAGGCCTCAGAAAACAGCAATATCTGCAGAACTAATTTGTCTAAGACACAGGTGCAAAGTAAGAAACCTGCAGAAACAAAGGAGAAAAAAAGACTTCAAACTAAACATTGTACAGGGACTCTGAACTTTGAGCTGAGGCATTGATCGTTTCACTTCTCACTATTCATTGCTTGTAAAACTGTTGATTTAATCATTTAAAGCTATACCACTGTCAGCTGAATACCTCGAATTCATTGTGTAAAAGTCACACAGGAGGTGCATTGTACTACATCTTGATTTAATGCTTGCTGAGCGCACAGGTTTGGACTATCATCAGTGCACACCAAACCAGATGGTTTGCAAATGGCCTAAGACTAAAACCTCAGCAGTAAAATGAGATATATCACAATCCAGCTGTTACGGTTCAATGTTCATTTCAGTCGTTTAGTCATTCGGCATCAGAGGACGTTGTGGTTGTTAACATTTAGTTATAGCAGGATCTTCTAAAGACTGCTCTTTTGAGTAACCTGGTTATTTAAGTGCATGTAAACACAGTCAATGTGTTGTACAGAGAAGGCAGTGAAGGTACATGTGTAACCCTGTACCTTGAATGAATCAAAGACAAATGAAACTGGGCTACTACGAAACAACCACACACCTCAAAACTAAAAACCTCAGTATGATGATTGTTATTCCAAGGGACCTGGTGGCTCAAAGGGTAGAGCATCAGGTTGAGATACAGAAGGCCGTGGAATCAAATCCCACCCCCCACCAGGTGTGGCCCCGCCCATCCACCCTGGTCCCGGTCTCGAGCCCAAATAAAAATGGCAGGAAGGACATCCAGCGTAGAAACTCACGCCAAAATCAACATGCCGAACACATTCCGCTGTGGCGACCCCTGAAGGGACAAGCCAAAAGCCTGAGAAATTATCTTGTTATTATGAGAAAACAAGTTTTGTGGAGATAATGAGACAATTATCCTATTATTACGAAATAAAAGCATAAAACAACATGGCTGTTCCCGGCTTCCTTATTTAACAGCTAAAGAGCCACATATTTCTCTGTGGACTAGAGTAGAGACCAACAACAACTCTAAGGAATAGTGAATGTTTAATTGACCTTTATCCAGGGTCAGAAAAATCCAAATGCTAATATTGCTCCATATGTTAATGTTGAGCAAATTCAGTGGAATTACAGATTTTAATGAGGTTTTAACTAACCATTCTCATGTGCACATTTTAGTATATAATGGTCAGGAAAGAACATTTGATAAATTCCTTGTTTAATTATCTGCACATAAAGTAGCCAGATATAAACATTGCAGCTTAAAGTATCTCATGTTATTCTCAGCTCAACTGCAGTCCAAAGATATCTGTCGTGTCTTTAAACTGTCAAGTCCTGTTATAACTTACAGTGGACCTGTCGTTTGGATTAAATTCAGTGGACCTGAAGTGGAACAATATAAACACTCAGTTAACCCACAGTGTGTGGTTACTGATGATAGCCAAGGGACAGATAAATCGAGGAAAGATTGTAGCCAAGCAAGACAGAAAGTGCAGAAACAACATTTCATACTTTATCTGCATATGTGTACTGAGTGGGATGAGTAGGGAACCAGAATTCCTCTTGTTAGCCTCTGGCAGTAGTGTTTGTCAGTTTCTGTTCCCTGCAGATAAGCGCAGGCTGCTTTCTCCTTTACTGCAAGCTTTGCCCATGGTGGTGCTCAGTAGCCAGCAGTAGAGGACTGTGATTTTACTCAGCAGCCTGGTGTAAATGAGCATGCCTGTAGTAATATGACATTGGGTGGCACACAAAGAGCATACATGTTCAGTAAATCCTTCCCCAGGGGGAATGAAGCTAAAGAACAGAAGTGGAACTCCCTGGACCTCTATTCTCTTTATTTTACCCTTTAGACTTGCTGCATCTGGAGCAGCAGACATCTGATTTATAACCCTGTGGAACTGGACATACAGATACCTCTTGTCAGAGCACCCTCTCAACCGTTGCCTCTGTCTTATTTACGAGACCGGTAGTGTTCAGCTCCCCAGCTGATTATTTTTCCATTCAGGCTGTGTCTTTCTTAGGATGGACCTACCAGGGGATGAGATTAGGTAGGTTCACTTCTCAGGGTTAATGGTGGGCACAAAGAAAGGAATTCCAGCTAGAGTCACTATTTAATTATTGGCAGTTTATTAATCAGTGTAAAGTCTAATAGTGAACATTTTAATTTCCCTTTGCTGCCTCTGTTATCTCTTCCTCAGGTGGGATTAGAGTAATTACTTTGGCCTGTCATGCATTTTTCATTCAGCATGCCAGGTCAGCTCCTTTACACCACACACAGACGCTAACCTCCAAACTTGCCTTTCATCGTCTGCTACTTCTCTACTGCAGCTACCAAATTCCGTACTCTGATACAAACTCCATTTCTGTCTCTTTTACTATACCATTCTACTGCAAGCAGCTTGTGCTTTCCTACTGAGAGTTGTAGGTCACCCAGAGCTTGCATCATTACTCAGTGACTGACAGACTGACATGGCCTCTTGTCTTGGCCCAGTTGGCTGCAGGTGAACCCAAATAGCTGGACTATGATGGATGGCAGCTCACACAGGACTGACAGTGACTGGAGGGAGAGACTGAACTGACTCGAGTGCTATACCACTACCCCTCTCGGCTAAACATTTTGGAGGTCACTGTAGGAGTTAGGATTGTTATAAGCAGGTATCTCTGCCTGCTTAAGGGTGTTGATGGCTGCAGCTTTTCCTGGAGGTGACAACTGGAGTTGGTGGCTTAAATCTTTATGTTGCCTAGGTAGATATTTTCAAGGTAAGTGAATGACTAGGACTCTCCAGTTTGAGCGGCTCAACTTAACTTAAACTGCAGCTGTGGTGACGTTTGGACAGTTTGGATTCCTGTGTGTGTATACACATAATATCACTTTAACACAGTGACTTTCCTTGGATGAATAAATACAAGAAATACCTCTCTGTCAGTCCCTCTGATCACAGAGCAGGACTTCTACTTAACTGCCAACAGTAGATCAGGTTTCAGGCCTCATAACTGGTGGTCAGTGGCAGTTCTATGAGTGACTCTAAGATAAGATCAAGAATTCTGTTTGCGAGTGTGTGTCCACTCTAAAACTCAGGCCATGAACCCATTCATCAGTTGGACGGACAAAGGCTCATGTCAGAGTGCAGTGTGCACTCCTTGGGCTACGTCACCACACCTCTCACACATACGGTACACAAACACAAAATCTCCTCCTAGTCAAACCTTGCTGACAATCCGGTCGACCCCGTGATCAGCCTGATAAGGGCTGAGTGAGCATACTGCTGTTATGTTTTTCACCAGCATTGTCCAACTCTGGATTGCTGATCTATAACACCTCCAGAAATCTGCTCTCATCCAATGTCCATGTTAATTTCTTAATAAAAGTAAATACTCATTTGTCTATTAATTGAAATCCAACTCTTTTCTATGACTGATCTTGTATATAAAAAAAAAAGGTGCACAGAACAACTATGCTCTGCTGGGCTTTAATAGAATAATGTAGATATATACAGTACACTCCCCTTTACCTTCTCCTGATCTCACCTTCCCTTCCCTATAAAGTACCAAAATTGAACCAGCATCACACAACTGAGGTAAACAATGAGTACTTATAAGAAAATATTATCTTGGTAGTACCTGTTCTGTAACACTAACAGTTTATGTCACAGCAATCATAAATCTTTTCACTTTTGACTTCAGGTATTTATCACCTTGTCAACATTGGGAGGTTTATTAGGTTCCTATGACAGTTTGATTGGAGATCTCAAAGAAATATTTGAGTGCAGCCATGGATTGATGCTAGTTGAGTCTCCCTTTATTGTTCCTTCTCCTTCTCTCCCAATTTCACAGACATTGGAGTCAATTAAAAAAAAGCCCCTTACTTTTATTTAGGTGTCCATTAAATATTAATACAATTAAGTCAAATCTGTTCAAATTAATAATCTAAGCAGCCGTGGCAACATGGGTTTTCTTATAACATTAACCAATTTCTTAACATATCTCTTCTATCCAGCTTTCTTTCTATACGATTTCTGTTACGTTACTTTTTATGATGACACAGAACTAGATCACAAATTTGAAACTCATAATGCTTTTAGTTAGGTGTAGTCTAACTGTGTGGTTCTTCCTGGGTTTGGTGCTTGTTGCTGCCCATTTATTAGGATTATTAAAATAAAGATTCTTAAGATAAACAAGCACTTTCTTATTTCTTATTAGCCATAGTTCTCAAGTATGCTTGGTTTCAAACTATCCTTGCACGACCCACCACTTATTGACCAATATTTAATTCTTATATATATATATATATATAATGCAAACTGTTTTGCTGTGTATGTGTTCTTATTCATCAAGAAAGCTAAAACATTGTATATCAAGGTCGCTTCAAAAGTCATTGAAAACAGACCAAAACAAGTCAAAAACTGGCATTTTGAATTATTTTTATTTCATGCAACTGATAGGAAAATCCACCTTCACATCTAGTCGCTACCCCTTGTAGATAGATGAGCATTAAAGACATTTCACGAATCCGCAAATTAAAAAAATGCTTTTTGGTAAAACCCACAAATTGTTTTGGAACATTAAAATTTTGTATTTGTGCAAATTTTGCTAAAGATAAAGATACTTGCGTGGGCATGAAGGGGCTGCTGTAATGTTGCATGACTTTTGAGCTTCCAGTGGAACCTCACTGTTCAAATGTTTTTTTAAGTTTTTGCATTCAGCTACAGAAAGTTAGAAGTTGAAAGTTATTATTACAATTGGATGTAGCTTTGGGCCATTAGATTATTAGATTAGATTAGATTCAACTTTACTGTAATTACACATGTACACGTACAAGGCAAAGAAATGCAGTTTAGAATCTAACCAGAAGTGCAATAAGCTCTGGAAATTATACAGTGTCTACTATATGTACAAGAAAGGCACTATTATGGACATAATGTATATGTGGATGTAATATGGACAAATATGTAGATGGAAGTACTATGGAGCTAATATACAGGTAGAAGTACTATGGTACTATGCCTTTCTGGTCCCAGAACATTGCATGCTAAGCACTATCATGTTCATTTTGTATGCAGGCTGGCTGGCCGAGGATTTTCTTCCTGTCTGTGACATGTAAGCTGACTGCATGTTTATTTTTTCAGCTTCAGCACAGAGATAGTATAAGGTAGGACTGAGAGCCACACACGACCTCTATTAATCATAGCAGAGTCTGGGCTTCCCCAGACAGAGACATGATGTACAATATGTGTATTTATACATCTCTGCATTCATGTATGCAACTATAACACATATACAGTGTTGAAATATCTGTACTACTCTGTTTATATGTAAGCGGCATGTGTGTGCGAATCCTTTACCAGTGCCCTGCAGTACCCCATTTCTTCACCCGCCTAAAAGGATACAATATCCCAAATCCATTTATCAAAGTCATAAAACAGTCTTTTATTGCATCAGTATGTGTGTGTTAGTGTCTCAAATGTGCATCTGCATCGTTCACTCTTTTTGCTGGATGTATATGTATGCATGTGAGCTTTTGCTTGTGTACCATCAACATGTGTGTTTAATTATATAACATACTATTACTACTACTACTACTACTACTAGCACTAATAACAATAATAATAATCATCATCATCAACATTTCATCATCATTGTAATAATACATTTATGTAATCTTTATCTTTGTAATCTTTACCGCAAATTTAGGTTTGTGTGTTTGTGTGTACATGCTCACATGTACGCACGTGCATGAATAGATGACAGATGTGCACACGTTTGTATTTCTCCACCTGTGTTGGTTTGTGCATTTAAGTTAATGTAAGCTCTATTTGTGTACATACATGTTTGTGGGTATTTACATGCATATAATCTGTGTGTCTATTTGAATAGCACAAGACCACATGCTCCAATTGTCAGCAACAGATGGGCTGATAAAATGCCAGAAAAGCAGCAATTACCACTAATAAACCATTGCCGGCTGTTCATTGAGTAAAGGGTTGCCAGGTTTGAACATATACAGTCCTGTACTAAAAAAATACTCTGTTTAAAAAACCATTCATACAGGTTAAACAGTTTTTAAAGCAACCATTCATTGTGCTTGGTAAGAATTAAAATGTCTGGATCTATGATAGCATTAGTTCTAGTTTCCTAATGTAACTTATGATAATGTTTAGCTTGAGGCATGTTATTTGTGTGTGAAATTGTTAAGGATAATATACATTGATATTTATATTTAGGCATTTGGCAGATGCTTTTATCTGACTTACAAGTGAGGTACAAGCCAAGCAAGAAAACAAGGAAAATGCTATGAAGGAACAGAAAGGATTTGTGTGTGTGTGTGTTTTAAGATTTAAGTGTATAGGAAGTTTCAGAAGATCAGTTTTTTGACTATTGGGAGTGAGGCTGCTTAGTCAGGTAGATTGTTCCAGCATCGGTGGAACCACTGAGCTGAAGAGTTTTGCTTGAGATCTTTTGTGTGATGATGGGACCACCAGACACCATTGATTTGCAAAGCACAGTGGGCAGGAGGGATTGTAGAGCTGAATGAGGGAGTTGAAGTGCACCACCCTGTGCACAGCCATTTTTGTATTTGTGTGAGGTAGCATTTGCACAATGCCAATTTTGTGTTTTGATAATGTATATGATAGGGCATTCTTTTTGAATATGACTACAGTGACCAAAGAAATCTACATATTGAATGGTTTCTTGTAGTTGCGTCACTGTTAAAAGTCTATGTAAATAGTGTTGGTATCTCATTTGCCATCAGCTGGACAAGATTTGGAAACACTTGGTGCAGTTAGTTTTTTTACATTAAACTGTAACTACAGTATGGATATATTTTCGCCGGGTTATAGAGCACATACATGGCTGTTCTTTCTTCCTTGGTAACTGTCTGCCCACAGCATATCACCTTTTGGGAGTTTAAACTCATATACATGCAGACATAACACATAGCTCTGTGTAATACTATTGGCAGTTTTAATAGAACCACTTTAAGGGCAGAGACTGATAGTCTTTATCTGTGAAGACAAGTGAAATCACTATTCATAGAGCAAATACTCCCCGTGGAGCAATAACACTCACTCACGGAGATCCAAAAATGCAGAGGGTAATAGAGAAGACAAACTGAAAGCGGATGTACAGAGATGTGGCCATATTCCCATAAAGGACGACAAAACTGTGAGTTAAAGCCACATGGGTCCATAGAGGCACTGCACCAAACATATAGCCTACAACACATACATGTATTGAGCCCTGCTGTACTATATGATGTATTGTTTGGAGATTGAGTAGTGTGAGGCAGTGCAGGGAGCTCTGAATGTAACATTAGTCAGAGGAAGTGACCCCTCTGTGGTGTAGAACACACAATAGCATCTTCCTCCTGGGGAGGGCACTCTGTCAGCAGACCAGCTCTCATCAGCCAGCCAGGAACAAGGGCCTTCTCTCTGGAGCGAAGAGGAGCACTAGTCCCCTGTCCCACCCCCAGCTCCCATCCTTTGGTGAACCAAATCCTCCTGCTGAATGATATGGGTGAAGGCTGAGGAGGACTGCCTGAACACTTTTGTCCCTTGATTTAGTATGAAACCAGAGAAATTTCCTGTTCCGCCGATACCTATTCTTGTACAACCCCAATTCCAAAAAAGTTGGGAATATGTAAAAACGTAGTTAAAACCGAATGCAATGATTTGTAAATCTCATCAACCCTTATTTTATTCACAATAAACTGGCAACAGGTCAGTAACATAACTGGAGCATTTCAGAGAAGCATAGCCTCTCGAATGTAAAGATGGACAGAGGTTCACCAATCTGCAAAAAACTGCACCAAAAAATTTGTTTTTGAAGATCCCGCCATCTACGGTAATAATATTATCAAAAGTTTCACAGAATCAGAAGGAATCTCTGTGCACAAGGGACAAGGCCGCCGGTCAAAACTGGATGTATGTGATCTTCGGGCCCTCAGGCAGCACTTCATTACAAACTGGCATAATTCTCTACTGGACATCTCTACATGGACTCAGGAACACTTCCAGAAATTACTGTCTGTGAACACAGTTTGCTGTGCAATCAAGTTAAAGCTGCATCATGCAAAGAAGAAGCCATATGTTAACACGATCCAGAAACGCTACCATGTTTCTGGGCCAAAACTCATTTAAAATGTTTTGAGGCAAAATTGAAAAGTGTTCTGTGGTCAGATAAATTAAAATTGGAAATTATTTTTGGAGACCATAGCTCTGCTGACTAAAGAGGAGAGGGACCACCCAGCTTGTTATCAGCAGCCAGCTCAAAAGGCTGCATCTCTGATTCTATGTGGATGCATTAATGCTTATAACATGGGCTGCTTACACATCGGGAAAGGTATAGGACATAGAGCAACATTTGCTCCCATCCAGACAACGTCTCTTTCAGAGAAGGTCTTGAATACTTCAGCAAGAAAATGCTAAACCACATATTGCATCCATAATAACAGCATGGCTTCACAGGAGAAGAGTCCAGGCACTGAACTGGCCTGTCTGAAGTCCAGACCTTTCACCAATAGAAAACATTTTGCACATCATAAAACTAGAAAATTAGCAAAAAAGGCCCAGGACTGTTGAGCAGCTAGAATCCTGCACCAGACAAGAATGGGACAACATTCCTCTCCTAAAACTCCAGCAACTGGTCTCCTCACCTACCAGACATCACAGACAGTTATTAAAAGAAGACTGGATGCTACACAATGGTCAACATCACCCTCTTCCAACTTTTTTGAGATGAGTTGCTGCCATTAAATTAATAAATGAGTTAATATTTTCTACTGAATCAACATTCAGTTGATTCTCCTCTTCAATGACAGAAACAGTAAGCTTCCTATTTGCCACTCTGCTTTACAGAACATAAGCTTCACCACATCATTACATGGAAAATCTGATCTAATATGTTCATTACCCACATTATGCACATATTGAAGGTGACAGATGTATGGAAGCACACATTAATTAATTTAAACTGCAATCACAAAACAGCTGTGTTGAAATAAGCAGTTATCTATTTATGAGGAGGGTATTGCTGCGTGGAATAAACAATATAAACATCAGTGATAAAATGTCTTCATTTGTATTTGTGAATCTCCAGCATCTCTTAAATAAGTGGTCTTCCTTGACAACATAACCACTACCTATCACATCAAAAACAGTTTTAGAAAAAGAAAGCAAACTAGGATGTAGCACACAGTGTGAAATGTGATGAAGCCTCTTTCGAGAGTAGCTGACAGTTCCAAATGGGGTTAGGTTAATATTATAAACCATCCACAGTTGCAAACACCAGCATTTAAACGTATTCCCTAGAGCAAATACTGAGGTTCTACCTCACAGCAAACACTTGAAGGATGTTCACTTTTTTTGTCTTTATGTCTAGAAGATTCATGTTGGCTTCAATTAAACACTCCCTGGCTCTAACCATTTTCTTTTAATTTGGATAAAAACCTCATTTCCTGACACAAAGGTTTAAAGTAAGGTGATTTTTATCAAAATATATGTTAGTATTTACTGAAATAATAAAATCAAGATAAAATGTTTCTGTAATTCTCTTGCATTTAGTCACTAGATGAATCACTTCAGTGATTTGCATACAGCCTCCCGCCTCAGTAAGTATTAAACTACACATGTGACCCCAAAAAAACTCCTCATCATCATTCTGGTGGGGTGAATACCCATGGCCATCAGCTCCTAATGAGCCTCATCATCTCACAGTTGATTTGGCATATTGCCCTGACCCAGGATCTGCCAGTGGGTGAATGCTATACACACTTTTGTTACTATATGAAGCAATGCCAATGTCATAACAGTAGACAATAGACAGCTTTATGTCTTCTACTAACTCTGTCTCATTCCTTATTGATATAATATTGGAGCGAGGAAATGGACTTGTAATGAACATCTGTCCCCGTTGGCAAACGGGGAGAGTTAGCCCTTGCCTACCCAGGGAGGAGTTGGGGTAATGACTCCAGCTGGTGGTGACAGATTTTTGGGTATGGGGAAACTGGCTGTGTTGGCTGGCGCCCGGGAAGAGGCTGAAATAAGCTCAAGGCGAGGCAATGATTACACTGTGGACTTGGTTTCACATCAGTTGGGGGAATTGTGGGAGATTTAGATTTGGAAAATGCTATCGATACCAGCTTTCAAGTTGTAAATACTGCACACAGATTCACATCAGAACTCTCAGAGTAGGAAAACCTATTTTTCAGTATTAACAAACCATAAAGTAATTTAGTTTAATTTATTTCAAACATGAAAAACGTTTTTTAAAATACATTCATTTGATGAATTCTCTCCTATCATGTATATTCTTAACTAACCTGGAGAAACTGGGGCGAGAAAGATAGAAAGTGACTAAATCCACTTAAGAAAATCTACTTCCCCAAGGGTCTGAGTATGTGTGAGGTTAGATCAACTGTGACTCCAGAATCAGTCAAAGAATGAGCCGTGGGCAGCAGGAGGAACTTTGATAAAAAGTTGTCAAAGCGCTCCTGCAAAATGCCCTTTAGCTGCTGGTCTGCTAAAAAACATACGTATCTTCAAGCATAGACGAAAACGGAGTGTAACAGAGAGGTAGTGAAACCTGAAGGCATTATGTGGAACGGTACCTTGGACCACTAATGGCACAATGTTTAGAGGGGTCTGCGTCTCTAAAGTATTACTGTAAGTATAGTATGTAGTATACTATAAGTATGTGATGGACATGTCTATTGTTTGGAGAACCCAGTCATATTAACACTTAATTCCTTTAACATATGCGTAAGGCAATGTAGGCGTAACATTTTATTAACTCTCAGACCTTCTCTTGTGCAAGTATACAAGTTTCTCTCAACTCTGTCCCCTTTAGTACTTAAATCATTAATAATGTGTAGTAATCATTAAAAGGAAAAAAAAGAACAACAATAAAAAAGCTAAAAAGGACAGTGAAACGATAAAGATAAAAACATTAAGTATATATCAAAATATTGATGTTGAATGGTGGTAATGAGCTTTCCCTACCAATCATTCCCCAGGCAATTTGCCCTGTTCGGGCTCAGAGGCTGGCTGTCCCATCACACATATTAAAAATACTTTTAAAGTCTTTGCTCTTGTAGACTGAAGTGGGACATGGATTTTTGATGTGAGAGAATGGGCATCAGTTGCCAGCTTTGTCATGTTTAAATCTCAGTGATGCATAAACAAAGCAGTGTACTGTATTTGAAATGAAGCAGTGTTTTTGCAGGAGATGACAACCCATGAAGCACTTGTTCTGGAGCTGTCAATCTAAAGAATGACAGTACTGATGTCTGGCACTGCAGTATTCATACAGGGAAGAATTAGCATAATACAGTCTTATGGGAGACAAATTACACTCTGGGAGGAACAATGAGCAATGAACAGTCAGTGTGATTATAAAATAAGTAACAAGTAACAGTCATCTCTGTGTCAGCCAGTATGTCAACACCACAATAAGGAGGCCTGTGACAGGAGCAGGTCTCAGAGAGGCACTGCAGTTAGATTATAACCTTATGTGCTGTTTTAATGACTACTATATATACTACTATATATAATCTATATGCAGAATAAATGTGAGGAGAAAAATATTGGCAATTGTGAAATGCTAAGTTGACTCAGTTGATTCTGATTTTGGATCATGATGTGAGGAGGAGAGGTTCGAAGTGACTTTAAAAAAGATTTGTCGTTGGCGTACTGATGACAGGAGCTTGGGGAGAACTGGGTTGTGTTTCATGTGTTTGCATTTACAGTAGACATATTGGGAGATATTCTTGCCAGGTGAGTGAGAATCAATGCCAAGATGTACTGCATCTGTTCTGGGAGCACACGGTTCCTCAACACCTTAAAAACGCACTCAATGATGTGTTGTTCTTTATTTTATCACCCATCATACTGAGCACACAGACTCCTGTGTACCACAACAATAAAACCACCAGGTACTTTTGGGAGCTGGTGTATATCCAGCAGTAGTGTGTGTGTGTGTATGTTTGTGTAGGAGTGAAAGTATTTTGAAATCAGCCCACTCAAAAAGCAAGTTTTACTAATGATTCCTCACAGTGTTAACATAAAACAACACATTAAACATTTATGATAGAAAGTGTACATATATAGCGTAGAGGCCCTGCAGCCCAAGCATAAACATTCCTGAATAATAAAAGTGTATGGAGTGTTGAACTATTCTTTTACTGGCTTTACGTGCAGCAGCTTTTCTTCCAAAGTGCCTCCAAAGACACTAACTGCCTTCCCAAAGGGGAATTGCTGAAAATGCAGTAGTGATTCAAATGTGAGAGATTTTTTTAACACAAAGAAGCTCATTGGGTTTGTTGGCCACTTTTTGTACTATTTGCATAGTGCGCAACAAATACGTTGGGGAATATACTGTGACAGAACATCATTTGTAGCCCAGTCTAGTTTAAAGGAAGTGACCAACTTTTTTTTTTCTTTGCTTGATATTAATACTAGTACCTTTACTTTATTTACAAATTAAACTCTGGGGCTGTATTTACACTACTTGAATCAGTTACCTTTGCACTACAAAGAGTTTTTATCAAACCCTCCTACTTTCCCTCTCAGCGAGGAGTAGGACTAATCTTATGATGCCACTATTTGGCAACATTCAGAGCTGCAAAGCACAGATTGTAATGACTTGTAGTTTTATTGCTGTAAAGATGTGTAGTTTTAGAGAATGGAAAATTAAAATGCTGAAATCAGCCACTTTTTAATTGAAACGTTTAAGCTTATAGACAAAACATAGGTAAAAGAAGTATTAAAAGCTTTGAGATATGAACTATATTTCCATGGTTGGGTACATTTATCAGAAACCCACAGTAATCCACTACGTGACTCGACTATGTGAAAATATTCAGCCCAATCCACTTCTTTTTTCCTTGGGAAACATGATTAAAAGTAAAAGTTATAGTCCGCTGTCACTTATGATCCTTGAGGCGTGTGTGCATCCACTTCATTGTCCATAAAAGGATCGTGTAGTTTCCTCCACAACCACGAGTTTTACGCTGCAATAACAGTTTCATTTACACGTCCCTGTTGGTGCTTGGGGTGAACATATTAACGAGTTGTTTTAAAATGCTCCAACAACGCCAGTTAAACTATTGATTTGTATAAGCTCTTTACACCGCTTCTTATTCAGCCATCACACTCACAATCACACACACACACACACACACACACACACACACACCGATGGGGGAGCTGCTATGCAGCTGGCCAATCCTAACCAGGAGCAACTAAGTTGGGGTTCAGTTTTTCGCTCAAGGACACTTTGACATGTGACCGGAGAAGCCGGGGATTAAAACAACAACTGCGAGATTGGTTGACGACCGCTCTACCTTCCTGCACCACAGTCGCCGCACAATATGCATATACTCATAAGCCAGCTACAAAAAATGTTTAAATTTCTGCTTTGCTTAAAAAATAGATTGTTGAGAACAGTAAGACTTAATACAAAAAGCAAACAAGATGAGGTGCTAAAAAGCTCTGTAGATATGAGGGGATGTGCATAATCAGGTCTTAATTCTCGGTGAGTGTGTTGATTTCAGTAGATTTAAATCTATTCAAAAATTACATTACTGACATATAGAAAAAGGCTGTGCCTGAAATGGAATTCTATAATACAAAGACATTTCTATTTTACTTTACAACTTAACTAATCACTTCTGCCCTTGTTGGAGGAAAATATTTCACACCCCGAGCATCTATCTCATGGAAGTTTTTTATTGTTATTATTAGATATCAAGTGTCTTTGAGAAATTACTTGCTAACACTTTGTAAGTCATAAATAGGAATCTGAAGTCATGTCCTTTCATTGTGACTCTTGTGGGAACATTTTACATTTCCCTCTCTGAGAGCAGAAGGCGGGACATGTTCTGGGTGTACTTCTCAAAGAGGTCACTGCTGAGAGGTTCTCACCACCCCTGCTTCAGACGTCTGTCGCCATCTACTGTAAGCACTGGTAACAGTGGCTCAGTGGGGGCCAGTGGGCACTGGGAATTGGCTCTCAGTGAACACACCCCCCTTTGAATACTAATGTGAGGAGCTCACATCCTGGATTTGGTACAAAAGTGAGGAAGCCCTGACTCTTTCCTCTCTTTTAATATTAGGGTACATTTCATATTAGGTGTCATACTGATACTTTATAGATGAGCGAACTTCAAGATAACCCTGTGCAACATAGTGTTAACAAACAATTTCTTGACAGCATCTGTGCTGAGTTTATATTAAAATGATAAGACCCACAGATATCACTCATGTTTGATGTTCACCCTCCTGAACCAACTGAAAAATACAATTTGGCTCTTATAGAGTAGAAAGTGTTTCTCTACAGTGGAATGCTGGAGATATCCTGGAAATTTCCCACTTAACACTCAACCTGTTGAGTGTATGTGGAGCGGGGTAATCCTGAAAGAACCTGCCTGAGACAAATAAATATTTAAACATAGCCATAGTTTGGGGGACTGAAACACAATTCCCTGCCCCCCCCCCCCCCCCCCCCCCCCCCCCCCCCCCCCCCCCCCCTTCTCAGCTGCAGCTAAACTTGCTGCAGGGTCAGTGTCCTTTCATCTTCCAGATGCACTTTACACGATCTCCACAGGATGGCGTTGCTGTGCTGCACCAGAGCCCAGCTGACCAACCAGTGAGCAAGTAGCCCTGCAGTCACTCAGCAGCCCTTTCATTTGAATCACACAGGCCAAATCAGCACTCACCAAGCAGCTACTTAAACTGATCAACTCATCTCTTTACTCCGCTTCAGCAGACCCCTACCTACACACACACATACGCAACTATTCACATTAATGAATGGCTCTGGTTTTTACCAACTCTCATTACTCTCTGTTTAAAGCCAAATCGGTAAGCAGGTTCATGTCACAGCAGCTAACGTCCAGTAAGTGTGCAAAATACAGCTTTTCATATGATTCCGGATGCATGAGCACACACAAACACACACACACACAAACACACACACACACTGCCTTTCCTTTTCCCTGCCCTGTGCCCCAAGCAGTTAGAGGAGAAGATGTGCTGATACAAGGAGGAGGTGGAGCGACTGGGTTGGCCGACAACAGAGCTTCCCTCTGTCTTAATACTGCAGCGCATGCACACCAATGCCTCGTGTTATCCATGGTGCTCTGATTGTTTATGTGTATGTGAGAGGGATAGAAGGAGGGAGGGGAGAATGTTTGTACTTTGCATTTAAATGATATCCCAGATTAGGCATCTTTAGGCACAGTGCGCTGCTGAATTTATGATGTGGAATAACAACATGACTCCTTTTGATTTGATCAGTTTGCTGGTCATTGAGAATTAGCTGCTCCTCTTATATCTAGAGGGAGTTTGTAAATGTTTTTATGGGTCCAATTGTAGTTACTTATACTGAGTAAAACTATGTCATACTCATAATAACAACTGCCCATTTCAGCATAGTAGATAAATTAATATTTAAAACAATACTTTAATATGAATTAAAAGCAAAACCATAGACAGGTTGACATTGGTTGCAACACATAAGGAAAGACACTCAGAAAGACACTCAGAAAGAGACTCAGAATGACCAGAAAGACAAGCCAAACAACGACAAAGAAAAAACCTCTCTGGTCTTGCTCCTTTTTCATCTCAAGCACTGTTCAGCTGAGGTCTGCTGCCAAGCAGCTGCACAGCCACGTGTGTACATACAAAAATACACTGATCTGTAGAGATGCACACCAGCATAATCTTGCTGTCAATGCAACCACGCTTTGATGCTCACCCTCCCTTCAACATGGGAAGGCTGAGAATCCATTTAAACAAATGTTACTCTTCTGAAACTCAATGCTACCCCCCCTCCCCATTCTCCAGAAATGTAATTCAAGGAAGGACATAGCTGCAGGACATTTTAATGACACGAAGCTCAGAGACTCTTCTGTTGTGTGTCGCTACGAACCGTGGCCTTTATATATGAGAAAGACTTGATAAATTATAGAGAAGCACAATCTAATTTAGGACAAACACATCACATCTTTTGTGTGAACACACACTGTTTATGAGGTGATGTGATTGATGATTAGTTGCAAGCAAAAGTGACAGAGGAATAACATTATTCACCTTAGCTTTGTCCTCCTCAGGCATCACAGCTAGTAGAGTTATCTCTGCTATCATTAGTCAAGTATGAAATTGTGGTGATTCTTTACATGAAAACAATCTCAACCCGCTGAATGTAGATGAGTAATGGGAAGGGCTGTGGAGGAGGAAAATTCTCTGGCCTGTAGTTAAGATATTATTTTCTTCTTTCCATTAGTTTGTACCCCAAGTCAAATAAAACTGCTGTAGTGCAGGGGATTTCTGCAGAAAATATGAAAAGACCAGAATGGTTGGTAGATGCAGATGAGTGCAGACTCACCTAAAATGGATGTAGGGGCTGGAGGGGTGGAGGAAAAAGAGGAATGGAAGAGTTTTTCTCTGTGTCAGGCCTAACTCTAATTATGGCTTCTTAATTAGTGTATCTCAACGCCGACTCGCTTGGAAAGATGCCACTTAGCTCAGCTTTTTCTAGCCCTTTCCCAGATCACGGGTGAGCTCCCTCCCTCTTTCCCCTTTACCCCACTCCCACCCCCCACTCCTCCTCCTATGCCATCCCATTGCTGCCTGTATGTCTTGACAGCTCATAAGGCAAAGCAGAATATCAAAGCAGACTGCGCCATCGTAGCTCTTAACCAAGCATCTTTTGCTTCAAATTGCTTCCTGAGAAGAGGGAGAAATAAGATAAGAAGGCAGGAAGAGAGAGGAGGAGGAGGATGAAACGATGCCACACTGAGCAGTTCTCTCTGTGAGATGGAAAGGAGTGAGCAGAGAGTAAAAGCTGAAATGTATAACATAGGCACTTGCTCTTATTTCTCTTGGGTGTCGGTTAAAGCCTCTGAGAACTGAGGTGAGAGACGTTAGCATCACTCCCCCTCCCAACCACAGCGAGAAATTATGTCCCATCTCAATGACGAGATCAGGGAATAGACACATGTCACAGCGCTGCAAATTGAAGTCCTCAGTCTGTATTTACTGGAGCAGAGCCCTCTGCACACAAGCGGAGCACTCACAAGCAGCCAGCAACACCATGATTTCCAACTCAGAAAAGTAGTCCCCAACTAACAAAATTCAAATTCTTGTCGCAGCTGCTGTTCAAGCTCAGCGGCACTGCAAGCTGCTGCATAAATTAAGTCGCTGGAGGGAGCAAAGATGGAGAACGAGCACCGTCTGCCTCTGTCGGATCGTATTAACTCCTGGGGTCTTGTTGGCGGTGAAGAAACCCCTGTCGAGACCAAGGCCACACCTTCCACTCTGTGGGTCTTCATTAAGGCCCACTTACTGTCTCCACTCCCCAGCAGTTCTTCCAAACTTTGTTTACAGCCTGTGTGCACGTATTCCATCCACAACTAGGCCTTGTGAGGGATTGGAGAAATGTGTGTGTCAATCATTCATTTTTTTGTGCATTTACATTTGTGTTGTTTTCTGTGTGCCTCATTATATTTCATACCAGCCTGAGTGAAGGAGGGAAAGGTTGGGTAAGGGGAAGAGGGACGTGTGCTGTTTGGCTTCAATGTCAAAGGCAGCCTCGGTGATTGCAGCACTGACCCCCTCTTTCACCTTTTGACTCGTCCCGCTGCTTTGCAGAAACAAACATTCTGAAGTGAAGATTGTCTCCATTTGTTCGCCAGCTTGCAACCTGTCATTTTCAGCAGATAGTTCAGATACTTTGGAGGAGCAAATAAATAAAATAATGTGTTTGTGGACCTGATCGTGCGGGAAAGTACTGGTAGAGGCAGGGAAAGAGGTAGAGATTTATAGAGATATGGGGGGGAGAAAGGGGGGCTGACAGGATGTGTGCTATTTCAGACAGTGTGTTTTCAGGACAACTGTCCCCTCATTGTTCTATTACTGCCGGTAATGACTTCACTGTTGCTTCCTGTCAATGATGATTATACTGACCTCATAACTGATGCAGCAAACAGCCCTAGTTTGAAATGTTTGCTTCCTTTTTAGTTAAGGTCATTAACCATGTTTAGATCTGCAGCTTTAAAAACACGGTGCAGGTGTGATTTTCGTCTGGACACTTGGTTTCCTAATGATGACCATGAACCACACTGACCCAGAGACACTGACAAAAAAGGTCTTAAAATGAGCATATAAAGTACATGTGAACTGTTAATCTTGTCATTTACTTTCTGTTCCCTTTAGTGTGTGTTGGTGGATGAAAGGTTGGGGAGAGTTCATTGTTCCTCTTTTCATTGATCGACTAATGTGTTACTGAACTGCAAAGTTACACCTCTTTGTGTGATCGTATTGTTAGAAGAAATAATAAATTACCAACAGCCAAAAAAGATAGCTATTTGCTTTTTAAAAAAAAAATAAACTTAATCTTAAACCATGCCTTAACTTGCACCTTAATGACCTTGCTGCTTTAAAACTTACTTTCTGCTTCTAGTTTGGGAAGTACAGTACTGTTCGATGATATGAAAGCTGTTGAACTTTTAATATCGCTTTCTTTCTGTTCCTCTCCTCCAAATGACATCAACTCGAGGAGTATGTCATAATTTTAAAGCTTGATTCACATCCCTCTTTACAAACAAATCAAGGTTATCCCTCTCAATGTTAATTAATGCTCTGGGGTCTCTTTTTGGTCCCATATGTTATTATTGATGCCTCAGCTCTTTTGGTATAAAAGCAAAAGGCCCCAGGTGCAAAAATCTTCGTTTTATTTTAGGTCTGTTAGGTTAGTGATAAAATACCAGTAGGAACGTGTCACACTTAGAATTATGAATGTGAAACACACCCAAAAAAACATGTGAGGCTGATGGTATGTAAATGTAGGAAGTAATAAAAATTGAGACACTGAAAAAAGTTCCAACTTAGCTCTGTATTGATAGATGCCTGTTTAAAAATTGAGCACCTGCCCAAGAGAAACTCTCCGTGCTTGGGAGTGACCTTGGTCTTCATAATAAAAGTGTTAAAGTCCACATACATAATACACCCAGAGCCACATACACACACACACACACACACACACACACACTGATAAACACAAAGAAGACCAGCCTTTTTCTACTGTACCTATTGTTTCACGTTGGCCAGCAACAGACTGCAGCTTTGTTCTAAATCGGAGGATCATATCAAATCTTGTCATTAGGCTTTGTTACCAGGACAACAACATTGCTCCAGCATCATTCGTGCCAAAGCCTGTCGGGACGGCAGTAGTGTTAGCAACAGAAACAATGTACCTACAGATGAAAATAAAATAAACATGGAGCCAAAATTCATGACAACAAGCCTACTTTTGCAGATGACCCGATGGTTTACGGGGACTTGCACTCGTTACCATTCACTTGATTCCTGTATTCTCTCAGTGACTAGATGCGCAATCTTGTTTTTTTCTTTTTTTCCATTTCTTTTCTTTTCTTCTCTTTTCACCCATGATACTAGGTGAATAAGCCAAGTTCACAGCTCAGATAAAAACCTGAATAATTGGCACGTGGTTATGCAATGCCAGGCGTATGAGTCCATACTTGTATTATTCACTACACTACTGGAATATGTAAAAGCACTGCTCCAATTCCCTTTAGGTCTAATTAAAAGACTATCAGCCTTTTTACAATAAAAATTCCAGGGGATACAGTGTAATCACATATTAATAGAATGATTACTAAAAAAATAAAGCTCCTTATGCAGATAAGAGCTGCTGAATTTAGTACAAATCCATCCTTTAAAAATATTCATATAAATGTTATTCTTATGATCTTACTTCATCTCTAAATGTATGACCAGGACAAGCTCTGCCCAAAACCACAAAAGAGAGTGGTAATCATACACACTCATAAGGATGCGGATTGGAAGCTCACTTTAAATTCAGATGGGCACCAAGGGGGCATTTATAACAAAAAGCCATTTTTCCTCAAATTTCATAAGTGTTGGTAAAACAATGTCAGTTAGCTCAACTGGGTGAAGCATCTGAGGATTATTAATCTACAAAATTGGACATTGAACATTGTTGCACATTCAGTGCTATTTAAGCAAGTACAGCTTTCTGTGTGTTGATTAGATACCTGTTAATAACACCTGCCCCTCCATAAAAACTGACAGAAAATATCTGTATTGTAAAGGTATCAAAGGAGAATGAACAGTGACCTTATTATTATTATTATTATTAGTCATTTAACAGATGCTTTTATTTAAAGCGACTTTTAACCTAGCAGCAGACACTAGGGATAGCTTAGGGGTTCAGTGTCTTGCCCAGGGACACTTTGACTTATAACCAGGAGAGCTGGGAGTCAAACCACTGACTCTGTGATTCGTGGGTGACCGCTCTAAAAGCTGAGCCACAGCTGCACCTTATAATGTTAAAATCACACAGAGGAAGATAATACATTTAATCCATTTATGAAATATATCACCCAATCAGGAGAAATGTATCCATCTTTTCAGTCCTTAAAAATGACTCAGTTGGGGACTTTCAACATTTTGGTAGGTTCTTTTCATACCATACAAAAAGTGAAGACTGTTGATGTTTCAAGTTACAAAATGAAAGCAGAGCTACAGTTTTTTTTCTTTTAAGTTTAGGCTTTAATTTTTAAGTTTATGTTCAGGCACAAAAACATTGGGAATAGGTTTAGGGAAAAAATGTGAAATGCTGAAGTTCAAACTTGTACTGTTGAAGGCAAACTGCTGTTTCATGCTTTGCCAGTCACCATCTATCTGAGCAGACCTTCTCCGTTTTTAAACATGTCACCAACAGTCTTGCATCTGTAATAATTACTATGGCCACTAGATCTCATCTATACATCACATGTCTGGATGGCAGAACGTTACCCACTGAATCAGAAGTATGAGCTGATTAGTACTTGATAATGTCACATTAACTGGTGTCAAACCTGCTGTATACTGGTGCTGCATAGATAAAGCTGAATTGAACTGGATGACAGAACAGAAGCTGTTTGAGTTATAACTGTGCACAGAAACAATATTACATCTCCACCATACTTACAGTACATTGTTTTGACATTGGAAATGAATTCCATGTTGGTGCTGGACAACAAGCCAGAAGATCAACAAAGTATGTCTTTCATCCTAGGAGGACAATAATGTGTGGTGGCAATTTTATAGAAATGTACTCAATAGATGTTTAGCCATTTTAATCTGCACCAAATTAGAGAAGCAGCGAAGGTTTCTATCATTGGCCATTTGCCATTTTAGGGATTATGTTTTGAGGATTTGTGTTACTTAATTAAACATGATACAGATAATTTGGTTTAGCTTAAGGATGTTTTGAATTTCGTTTTGCACCTGTTGAATTCAGGTCTTCAATTTAACCTTGGGGAGGACTACATGCATGTCTGATCAAACCCTGTGTTAAATCACCTTCAAATATCTGGTATGTTTTTTGGTGCTCTACTTCGTTCACACCTATTCTAACTAAATATAGCCTCAGAGGTGAACGGCATGCCACATTAGCATGAAAAGTGATTGGAAGACACAGCTGCACAACTGTTGATCCAAAAGTTGATCCAATTTTACTGCTGTAATAAATGTATTTCAAGGTTATACCTATTTATACAACTGGAGTTTAAAGCTCTTTACGGGGTAATGAAACATTAACACAAAAATAGTAAAGCACAAAGAACAGAGTAAACTGAAAGGGAGAGGAAGAGGAGAACAAGTAAAACACTATATAATAAGGACTTGTTTACTATAAGTAAACAGCTCTGTGATAAAGATAACAGATTAAAGGATTACAGAGTCTTTAGGCTGCATAGCATAAATCAGCAGGTTAACTGTTCATTGCATGCCGAATATAGTCTCGCTGGACTTGAAGTATCCTCCAGAGCTGCTGCGCTTTAAGGTCTGAGGTCACAGTTTGTAAATTGAGAGCATGTCTGATATATTAAGACACATTAAGAAGTGTAAATGGTTAAGTCCCATCTTCATGGGGCCAGGACATAAGATGAAAATGTCCCAAGCAGCCAAAAACATGAATTAAGGAAATTACTAACCATAAGCAACAACACAAAAACTAACAAAAACTAAATACATTGAATATACATTGCTCCCTAATTAATTAAGCAGGAAAAAAAGAGTCAAAGTAAATCAAGCTACTACACAACCTACTACAGTAGGATTCTACAGCATTTAGTCCATTTGGTCAGACAGGAGACAAGAAAGATAAAGCCCCCACACAACACTGCTGCAGCAGCCAATCACCTGCAGCAGCTGGAATCCAGCACACCAATTACCTTCCTGACCCAGCAGGAAAAACGACAGGTTACATCTAGAAAATACAACCCCAGTCGTAACACCCAAAGACATTTTCCCAAGAATTAAACATCAGCCCTATTGTGTTTAATTGAAAATGTCTGCACAACTATAAACAAATCAATCTGTTTGAATTTTGCTCCGGGAAAAGTTAATTGATGACTGATCAAGAAGAAGCGTAAATTATTCCTTAAAGTAGCCAGTGAACTTAAAGAGATGTATTCTGATTTCTTTTGGCCTTGTTAAAAAACAGGTATTTATTTACTGGTGATACTATTAAGGCTGGTTAGATAAAGAGGTTGTCTTTCACCCTGTATGATAGTGTTCAAAGCAGCTGAGGCAGATGAAACGTTTTCAGTTTGGTTACAAACCAATGTTTGTTCACTTTGTATGAAAAGTCAAGATATCACCAGTTATTACTACAAATCCCTATGAACATGAACCATAAGTGTTAAAGCTTTTCAGTCAAGACCCCAGATGTCAACCTCATGTTGAAATTACATGTAAAGTTAAGGCATCTGAGCACATTTTTACTTGATTCTGACAAAATGCATTTCCCAGCTATCAGATTGCTCAGAAAGAAGGACGTACAGGCAATGAAGGAATCATGCAGCTGGAGGCACAGTGGGCTCCTGGATTCTTCGAGCATCTCACAGAATCCAGAGAGCAATTTGCTAAAACACCAGCTAGCATTCTTGACTGAACATAAACTCACTGTTAAGCTTTCATTATGCATGAGTGAATTAAATTTAATCATGCGATCCTCCCCAACACCCTACCCACCTTCACACAGTATGTGGATTCTCACACCAGGGGAGAGAAGACACTGGACCTGATTTACTCAAATGTTAAAGAGGCCTACAGCTCTACTGCCCTTCCGCCCCTCGGCAGGTCTGACCACAACCTGATCCACCTCCTGCCTGTGTACAAGCCCCTGGTTCAAAGGCAGCCCTCCAACCAAAACAGTAAAAAGATGGTCTGAGGGGCCCACGGTGCAGGGATGTTTTGAGGCCACGGATTGGAAAACACTCAGTGAGACACATGGGGAGGAAATTGATGGACTGACAGGCTGCATTACAGATTACATCAACTTCTGTGTTGACATCTATACACCAACAACAACTGTCCACTGCTTCTCAAACCACAAGCCATGAGCCACCAAAGACATTAAAATAATCCTGAATGAGAAGAAGGCAGCATACAGGTCAGGTGACAGGGAAACAGTGTGGGAGGTCCAGAGCTGTCTGTAAAGAGCAAAGAGGTGAAAGAAGCTTGCAGGAAGAAGAGTGAACAGAGGCTCCAACAGAAGGATGCCCAAGCAATTTGAAGTACACCTGCGGGTGGAGGACACCCTCATCCACCTGCTACACCACACCTGGACAAGAACAGCAGCCAGAGGACAGAGGAGAGTGTGGATAGAGCTAATGATTTGAACACATTTTTCAATACATTTGATGCCCACGTCTCACCCCTGCATGACTTGGACACCACTCCTGTCTCTGCAACAATGACCATCTCAGCAGAGCAGGGGATGACAGAGCTATGGAGGCTTTACCCCACAAAGGCTGCAGGTCCTTATAGAGTCAGCCTCAATCTTGAGTCCTAAATTGGGCTGATACCCGAACATGCTCATTAGAGACTGGCTTTTAAGTAAGAGATGAGGAGATGAGGGTTATTTTAGGCTTACTTGACTTTCTGCAGTGAACCAGGAGAGTCACCACTTGAACTTTAGGATAAAAGAGGGAGGCATCTCTCCAGGGAGTAACAGATGAAAAATTCGGCTCATGATTAAACTCACTGAGCTTCATTAACACGTGAACTAATCTACCAAATACATACTTTAAAAGGTTACTCAGCTTTTGACATTAAGATATTGTTTGAGTGGCACACGGGTGACTGTGGCGCAGAAGGGCAGAGCGGTTGTCCACCAATCTCGCAGTTGTTGGTTCGATCCCCGGCTCCTCTGGTTACATGTCGAAGTGTCCTTGAGCAAGACCCAACTTAGTTGCACCTGGTGAGTTCTGTCCAATTGCATAGCAGCTCCCTCATTTGTGTATGAGTGTGTGTGTGAATGGGTGAATAAAAAGCAGTGTAAAGCATTTTGAGTGCCAATAAATAGAAAAGTGCTATATAAGTACAGACCATTTACCATTTACATGTTAATAAGACCAGTCACACTTACTGATGGCTTCCAGGCTATTATCAAAGTCTTCACCAACCTTCTGATCACGTGGTCACACACTCAATAAATAAATGTCATAGTGACTGAAAACAGAAAGTCTCTCAGTTATTTTTGTGGATTCCATATACAGAATTCCATTAATTTTACTATAGTCTTTTGTGATGATTTAAATATCAAGTTCATCTATGCTAATACGTGTAGTATGTGTTGTGTTGCTCTTCAGCGGGCTTCGGCTTTTGTAGTCCTCCTTCCTCAGTCTGTTGCCTGGTGAATCTAGGCTGCAAATCACGAGAGAAGAAGGTACCAGTTTGCACAAAATATAGCAAAACGAGTAAGTTGCAATGCCATAGTAAACTGCATGTAAGACCCCTAAATGAAAATCAAACACTTGGCTAATGACAACTGGATGTGCTTTAGGTGCTGATTGGCTTCTTGTGTTGAGAGTCTGTGCAGTGACACAGCACATATTTGCACATTTTAACAATGAGGCATTTGCCAGTGTGGGAATGTGATTGACGCAGGTTGTTACTGAGGTGTTTTTGCTAAATCTGTCGTTTTATGAACTCAAATTGTGATAGTGTTTGTTGTTGGCTAAGCACACTACTTACTTTGTGGTGATGTAAGGAGTACAACACTGAATACAGTAAGTAATGTGACATGTTGCTACAGTCGATTGTTGTTCTCTTCTGGCAGCTGGTTAACACTTTATGCTGAGCGCCCATGTTAACTGGTTACTGGTTGTGTTGCCCGATGTCCAGATAACATTAACCTTTACAAGATTATGTGCCTGTGGTTTTTTCAGGCTGATGGTGGTAGCTACTACTCAGTTGCTATAGCTGCAGAGGTTGGTTTTGAATACTGATCATTTCTGAATATGTACACTGATTATGAGTTGAATGCAGCCTGGGTCACTCTTAAAAGACAATTACAACATGTGCAGCCCTGCTAATTTATTTCTTTTCCTGACTCTCTAATAGACACACACACACACATGCACACACACAAACAGATGCTCCTCTTGCCTGCCCACGCATTTGGCCCTGCAGACCTTCCACCAGCCTTGTTGTCAGTCTCCTCACACCCCATTGCTGGCAAGATAAAAACCCCCTGCCCACGTGGACCAGAGAAAGGCCAGCACAGGTTTCATAATTGAAGAGAATGAGCGGGAGAGGAGGATGCTATGCAATCAGACTCCGAGAAGAATTAGATCTTAATTAGACATTCTTCTCATTCTATCTATAGAAGGCTTTCCTTCGAGCTTCTCTCCTCTCGCCTGGAAACCTACAGTATCAGTGAATTCTAATTAGAGAGTTCTTGATGAGAGTGTGTGCTTACTGTGGCCTAGATAGGCCAGCTTCATCGGTATGAGCCCCAGTGCTCCAGTGCGGTTGGTCCCCGACTGTGCTATCAAACGAGAGCTCCAGTCTCTGAGGGGTGCTGGAAAGTGGAGAAGAGGAGGAGGGAGAAGACAGGGTGAGGTACATGGAGAGATAACAAGCCTGGGCATAGCCAGGGGTGGTGGCACAGGAGAGAGGGGGGTGACTAGATCTGAGAGGTATATTAGGAAGGCGACGTGTTTGAAGTGGATATGTGTGTATTTGTAAAAAAGGTGATGTGTGTATGGCTATGTAGCAAAGTGTGTGAGATTTCAGAAGTACACGAAGTAGGAGATGGTGAGTAAACCTCCTGTGGCGTGAGGGCTGGTCAGAACAACAAGGCCCTTCAGGCTCACAGTGAGTGGCTGACTCTCTCCCCCCTCCAGCATCCTTCCTTTCAGCTACACATTGGATGTTGGCTTGAATGGTCAGGTCTTGTTTGCTTAGTTTCTTAGACAGCCAACTAATGACAAATCATCATTCCCCTCGGCTTTGGATGCCTGTTCACACATTTAGACCTGTGTGAAGAAAATGGGCCCCCTTCATTCATTTGATGGAGCTCAGTGTGATGATGGATTAGGAAAACTTGAGTAATTCTAAACTTCTCTGCAGATGCATCAGATAAACCTTTATAATCATAAGCTGAACTTCAATATAAACATTTTATTGTCTAACCAATACTTCGTGAATCATTTCCTCACTTTTGTTGACTGATTTAAATGTGTATAATGGTTTTCCTTTTTTTACATCTTTCCCAGATGTCAGCCTGATCTTCTTTTACTGTATGTTTGCCGCAACTGCTAAGAATGCATTTACAGTTCTAAGATTTTGCCTGCCCTAACATTTCCCATTGCTTAAAGCTGACATTTTCGTACCTGGCAAATTTTTCTCTGTCCCCAGAGTGCATAACTATGAAAGCTAAGGTTATAAAATTATGTAATACCAAGAACATCCAAATCACGATGGAGGAAAAGATGAAAATAGAGAATGTATAACAAGAGCATATGTTTGGGTGTAACATTACCCTAACTGAGTAAAACTCATTAGAGTAAAAAAGTGAGTAGATTTTGCAGGCATAACTAAAACAAAACAGGACAAAGAAAAAAATTATCCTGTTTGTAAGTGTTGTGTTTCAGCATCTTCATATATATATGTATATATATGCGTGTGTGTCTATATATATATATATATAGTATAAATGTAATCTGCAAAGAAGACTAAAATAGATGTGAGGAGGCTGGGGGTGTTGCACCAGGACATATCCTCACCTGTGTTAAGTCTTTTAGCAGCAGAGGCTACAAGCTATTATGTCTGAGCTTTAGCCGTGACAATAATAATAATTATGAGCCGGTAGGAGCTGAAGAATCGAAGTGCCCATTTACTAGATGAGCTTCCAAACGACCTCCTAAAAAAAGACGTGGCACCTGGCCAACAGCGTGTCAGCACTCTCTGCCTCTCTTTCTCTCACCCTCTCCCTGTTTCTCATGTCTGGCTTTGTGATTCTCTCACCCCGTCTGTCTGTGTTGCACATTCAGTGTCAAGCTTTTTTAGTATCTCTTTTGAAAAGTGATAGACTAATGAAATGACATGTATGCAGTCACACACACACACAAACACACACATGCGCGCGCACGGCACATTTTTTACACTGGAGCAGTCACAAGAAAAGATTTCTCACTTACACACGTCTTTTTCAATTCACATGTACATGAAGTCCTTTTTATATAGTATGCATGAACACTTGAAGATACAATCTTATTGCCCATTGCCATTGCAGAGGACGCACAGATCACACTTCTCGCTCTCACACTTCCCCTTAGACGCACAAAAACATACACGCACATTGTGTGTTGTTTCATCTTTTTATGTGGCTGCAGAGGAGCTGCATCAAACTAACTACCCCCTGCAGAGTGAGAGATAGAGAGAAAAGAAGGGGAGAAGGAGAGAAGAAGAACGGGGATAAATTAGAAATGGGAAACAGAAAAATTGAGCAAAAAGGATGAGAGATGTTTGTGTGGCCTACATAGATTTAACTAAGAAAGCTGAAGTTACAATGTGAACATTTGGGAAATGAAAGAGTAAAAGACACAACACATTTAAAGCAGAATGAAAGTTCCTGCACCAAACAAGTTTACTTTGTGAAATACGTGTAGCTTTAGTAAAAGTAATTGCTCACTCCATATGTACTTGGGTGAACGGCACCCACCGCCATGTATTGTTACCGTTAAGCCAATGATACATCAGGGAAAAGATGCAGCATTAAATGCTTTTACTATATATATCATTGGATTGAATATCGATGTTTCATCCAGTGAGTGGTTGCACTGCTGCCTCAGAGCTTTAGGGGCCATGGTTCCAAACCTGACTATTGCATCTTGTCCCTGTGCTTGCATGGATTTTCTCCAGGTACAGTTTTCTGGTGAGGCCATCTTTGATTCCAAATTGTCTGTATAGGTGCAAATGTGGGTGTAAATAATTAGACAGGTGAAAAGTTCCAGTGTGAACACCTGGAATTGGCTCCAGCTCCTCTGATATCCTCAACAGGATAAGTCATGTACATCATCTAGATGGATGTTTGGAGCGAAAGCAAATGCTCACGATGCTTAAATCACAGGTGATTATTTAAAAGTCTCCATTCCCCTCCACTCTATGGAACATTTTTCAGCTCATTGTTTTGGTTTTGCAGCCAGCAACTTTACTTTGTTTTGGTTCAGTTTCATTGTGTCTCATCATCCTTGTTTTTACCCAGCAGCTGCATGGCACAGTTAGCAACTAGCTGCTGAAAGTGGAGAACGTAGCAGCTAAAGAGTTCAATATAGTTTTAGGGAAAATCAGTATTGAACAGGTACATACAAACCAAATCGGTCTCCTAAAAATTTCGTTCCTATGCAGACAAACTGCAACAGCAATTAAGATTTTAGGTAGAACAAAACAAGGGATGATCATGTTGCCCTACAATTTATTTCTAAATGAATGAAGCACTACGCTTGCTAAGCACAAGCGAGCGCTGAGACGGTGATGTCGAGTGCAGGACTGTCTTGCTACAGAAAAGTGTTTGTCGAGTCTCCTGGTGTCTCTATTGAACAATGTTTAACTCCAGAATCCCTTGTGTTATTAGGTTTAGGCCTTGAAACACTTTGTTTAGGATTAGAGAAAGATGAAGGTTTTGCTGAAAAGTAAAAAAAGAGGATGTTAAGTGGCAAATCTTCAGTTTCTTATATTGCTGCCGGTAATTTAAGATTCGATTTTGAGGCTTAAGGGGAAAAAACGGTCAGTCTCATAAGAGTGCTTTGACTTTCTAGATAATCAGATAAAGAAATGTTTCTTTAGTCATTAAGGAAGCCAAACATTAAAAACTAAAACATAATTATTCTTTTGTTCTAAGTATGTTGCAAATAGTGTTTATTAAAAATTCAGTGATGGTGAACAGTTTATTTAAAGAGAGAGTCAAAGAGGTATTTTGCATACATTATGTGTATTGCAGACTTAGTAATGTGACCATAACAGAGAAACACCTGTTGACATTTTGCATAATGGTTTGGCAATCCATTTTATAGTAACAGAGAATGAAGCCAGTAAAGTCAACAGATAATGAAAAATTTTAAACAGAAATGGAAATGTGAGTGCAATAAAAGTGTTCTTGGAAAAGAGAGAGAGAGACAGAGAGAGCTGAAGAGTGAAGTGAGGGAAAATGATAGCTGTACGCAGACACGAGAAAGATACAAAGATAAAGAGAGACGTGGGGAGAGGCCATGGGAGAAAGTGTGACAGGATAAAAAGGCGAAGACATAAATTACAGTAAAGGTGGAGAACTGGATGTGGACTGTGCTTTAACATGAGAGAGATGGAACAGCAAAGAGAGGCAGAGCAGACTGGAGCAGGGTGATAAATGATTCGAGTGCTGCACGGGACGCTCTTGCCTCTTCATCTTGCACAGCTGACCTTGGGCTTATGAGCTGTAATAAAACGTAGCCAAGCACTCCTGAAATTGGTCCACTCTAATGCTCGGCAGCGTTCTGCTGCATTAGCATATGGCTATTATAAAGTACAGTACATTCCACACATACAAATACTGAGCCACGGGGACTGTGAGCAAGATGATGAGGGTGATGATGGGGAGGATGAAGACAAGGAATACAGCCAGGGGTCGATGGAAGTGACAGGAGCTGAGGATACGAGAAGGACAAAGAGAAAATGAAGGAGGAATGGTTAAGTAGGTATGACAGTAGTGATTTCTTTGATGGCAGAAGTGAAGGTGATGACAGAGAAGGACGAGGATGAAGTACTGTTATGGAAAAAGCATCATTAAGGAAATAACAGGAAACCAGGTAGATTATTGAGGACAACGAGAAGGGAGAGAAGACGGAAATGTAAAGGAATGGTTGAGTAGAAAATTGTAAACAGTGATGATGAAGATGAAGAGCAAGCAAGAAAGGGTAAGATAAATCCAATAATTTTCATGGTAGTAATAATAACGTAGTGCAGTGTGAGACATTTCCATAACTGTCTTAATGTACATAAAGTGTACTGCTGTTGCATCAGTCATGAAGACATTTAAAATGTCACCTCTTGGTACAACGTGTTCTGTTCCTACAGCTGTGGCAGCTGTGAGTGGGAAGATGATGATAAAGACTACGAAAGATTATTCCATCTCTTTTTTACACCTTTAAATTTCTCTTGTGTGGCCTCTTTACACTGAGCCAGCATCCTCCTCTCCATCACAATCACACTCTTCTTCTCTTCGTGGGGACAAAAAAAAATACCTTCATCTTATTTTGGATGGCTAATAACAGCGGAACAAACAGTGTGTCTCTCCCAGGGCCCGGCTGGTATTATCTTCAGCCATTATTATATTTCTGCAAGGTCTCTGTGCTCCTCTCCAGAGGCTCATGGGCAGGTAATGGAGCTGGGAAGAACAAATGTAGGCCCAGTACAGATTAACTAGTGTATTTGTTTGTTTGGACAAATAATCAATTAATTCCAGTGTATGTCTGATAATGTGAATCCCAGGGTGAGAAAATAATAAGGAAATGAAGAACAAAGAACCTGAGAGACAATAGAAAAGAGACATCAAAGCACCATTTTCAGAAAGAAGTGACACGTTGATGCAGTTTTAATTATGTTTGAGAATAATGTTAATATGATATGAAACATTATTAGATTATTAGATGAGCGGAAGTGTAGCCAGAAGTTTAGATCAGGTATTGTCAGTTTTGATCATGAGACTGATGCCTAACTTTGGTTCAGACTGAAATATCTTAACTTCTTCTTCGTCCTTTCGGCTTATTATCCGGTGAGTTCAGGGTCGCCACAGCGGATCATCGTCCGCATGTTGATTTGGCAGCATTTTTACACCGGATGCCCTTCCTGACACAACCTTTCCCAATTTCAAACGGGCTTGGACCGGCACTGCACAGCTGGGGAGGGGAATGGGCTGTCAGGGGTTCAGTGTCCAGAGACCACCACTGACCCTGTGGTCTGTGGTCTGTGCCTTTACCAACTGAGCTATAGCCACCCCCACTGAAATATCTCAACTATTGGATGGATTATCATGACATTGTCTACAGATACTCATATTTCAGCATCCACCTTAATAACTTTGGTGAATGACTGACTTTTCTATCAGATCACAGTTTTCGCATATCCCGGGAAATACTGTATCTACTCCTAGATGGATGTGCACAAATTTACCAGAGTCTGTGTTTACAGATCCTCTGACTTTTCCTCTGGTGCTGTCTTCAGCATCATGTTTGTGATGTTTAGTTAAATGTGTCACAAATTAATGAATGGATTGTCATAGAATTTGCAGTACATATTATTTTTTCATAACTGTTAACTGTAATATTCTTTAATTATGTTAAAATTTCAGTTTGTTAAATTCTGATCACCAGCTCCTACTGACCTTTACTGTTGTAGACAGAAAACTACTTTTATTCTGAATCTCATTATTTGTGTAACATATTATGCATTAGTGCAATGGTGAAGTAAACTGGTGTAATGCGTATAATACCAATGGTGTATAGATAAAACAAACAGTGATTTTTTTTATTTTTATGTCAGAGTTCTGTGTTTTGCCAACACATTTATCAACCCTGACCTTTTTCATCAAGTCATTACAAATACCCAAGTTTAATACTGTTTATGTTCCTAATAGGACATTGCAGACATTAATGGACTATACAGACTGAGCATTTTCATCCCATTTTTGAAGAATTCAATTTCCTAAAACCAATCTTTAAGTTTTTGCTTTCTTTCCAAAGATTATACATGTTGGCTGTATGTTCTTTTACTCCATCTAACTGGCTTAAATATTAGATTGAAGATTCAAGAGGGCTACCATGGTTACAAAAATGTATTTATAAAGTGTAATACCTACATTTATGTAGCTTTATAATACTATTCTTAATAATACAGTGTGGGTCACAGATCCATTTTAACAGTGGGAATAATCAACTCTTTTAACCAATCTTAATTGAATTCAAATGTAGTTCAAGTACACACATTTTAAAGTAAAACTACACGACTTTTATATGTATAATTTTTTTTTTAGGCTACTTGTACAAATTATTGAACTAAATATTAATCTCAACTTATATTTTTCCGTCTGTATTAGGTGACAAAAAACCAAAATACTAACGTTTGGTAAAACAACAAACATGTAGCTGCTAAGAAAGAGGAAAATAACCTCCCTTAGGTCAAATATTCTGCAGAAGAATCTTTTCTCCACACAGCAGTTAGTTAATTAGTTAGTGTTAAATGATTGACCTGACATCCAGGGTTTTCATGCTGGCTGCTAATGGACATTTCATCTATTCCCTGCTTTACTTTTGAAATTAAATCTGAAGACAAACACCAAACTACATAAACCACTATCCAGGCAGTAACTTTAGAAAGATTTGCCATCTGTGACAGAGATTTTCACTCTAGTGCCTGCCTTAGAGGTACTGTATAATTCATCAAAACTGTACTACTTGTGTATGGGAACCAATGAAGTGACTCCACAAATGTGCTCATGTTGTTCATATCATTATTCTTATTAATATGCATTTTCATTTTGGGGGGGAGGGGTGTTCAACATCCCAAGGCAGTCTAAGTGTTCTTTCAGAAGCTGGGGAACGTTTTAGTAGAAAACATAAATAAATACTTTTTTGCTGTGTCATTGATCAGAAATTCAGCCATCAGCAGAGTCATTTCAAAGATGTGCTTCTTTCAAAACTACCCATATACTATAAAACATATCCACTGTTTAGACTGCAGTAACCTGTATAGCTTCACTGTATAGCTGACAGACTGCTGTTGGTGTGTTTGTGTGAGCGGAGCGAGAAGATGAGTCCTGCAAAAACCTACATAAACTATTTAAACGGACAATTAAAAATAAGACATCACGAAGACAGGAAAATTAATTGAAATGACTGAATGGAAGACGCATCATTAAAGTAGTAATAATAAAGGTGTTTCACTTGAAAATATCACTGGGAACAAGACTCTTTATAGCTCTAAAAATGTTAAGCTACGCAGTCATGGACTAAGGAGTTGACAAGTGACAGATGTAAGAATATGCCATGTTATATTAAGACTTTGTAGGTGATTAAAGGAGTATTAAAATGCAGTCTGAATTTAAGGGACAACCAAACCAAAAAAGCTAAACAGGGGTTATATGTTATTTCTAATTATTTTGATGAATGTTGCAGCTGAACTCTGGAGCAGCTGCAGTGTTTGACTGGAGTTTGACAGTGATTGTCAGACAAGACAACCTACGCACTTTTCGTGAGTAAAGTATTAAAAATCATGTTTTTGCGAGTATAACTTTATATTTTATAGTCTAATGAAATGTGAGGCAGTCTAATATCAGTGTACTAGGCTCAAACACCAGTGGACTTTAGTAAAAAGTCAAGTATCCGGAATCAATCAGTGGAATAACACCTCAACAAGTTCTTGGTGAGCTGGAGTGCTCTGTAACACCTGCCTGAAGGAAGCATTAAAATTCAGTGATGTGGGTGTTAAGTGTCAGATACAGTTTAAGTGAGATTTCTGCATGGTCTGCACATACAGAATATCTGACATTTGTTTATGTGACCTTCCAATAAGTATGCTTCCCATTTGAATCCATATTTGGGGCCAATTTGTCAAAACTTAAAGAAAGTAACACTTTCAATTCATCATCAAACATTATAACAATGACCTATTTACATGATAAATCTTGGTGTCATAGATGCTTGGATTACTCTAAATTGCACAATGTAAAACTGTAACATTTTTTGCAACGTTAAACTCTGTTTCTGATAAAGAAATCAACTTTACAAAATATTATTATTATTATTAGTATTTTTGCACCTATTGGTGATTGGCACTGTACACTTTTAAACTAAATATTTAGTCATTGGCCGTTTGTTTTAAAAAATGTGCATTTTATGGGGAAAAAGTACAGTGTGTGTGCTGGTATTTACACATTGGTTTATGTGTGTATGTGTTTGTGAGTAAGTGTTGTTTGTGGCAAATCCAGCTAAATAGGCAGGAGGCACACAGTCACACATGGCAGCCTGCCTACCAGTGAAGGTTTGTGTCTATCACACTTTCCTCTCCAACAGCCACACACAAAAAAATCCTCTTGATGACAAACAACAAAAACAGTAGCATATAAGCCCCACGCAATAATTTTGCACTGATCACTAGAACATTGCAATAACTACCTGCAATAATTGTAAGTGTGCTACTTAATGTTTAGTAGTTTACTAGTTTAACTTTTGGAACTAGTAATAAAACCAGATGTTTGGCAGTGACATAGCAAGCATAGCATGAAGTAAATTCAAAATCTCTCATTTACCTGGACAGAAGCGACTTGTTTCTGAAACTTTGTCAGTCAAGCTGTTGCTTACTGGTGCTGAAATGCATGTTTTGTCTCTAGGGGACTTTCACATTGTCCTTATAAAGCCATACTCTCAGTTGTCGGTTTTTCTTGTGCCCGTGTCTGTGTCTGTGACTGTTACTTAACCATAGACAGGCAGAAAACTTTCTCACAGCACAATAGTTTATTATGACTTGAAGCTTCCCTTGACCTCCCTCAGAATTGTTAAAAATTCATTTAATCCCTGCAGCCAAATCATTGCTTTTCAAGGTAAAATAGGTAACTGTGGCAGTTTCAAAATGCTGTAATATATTTATTGACTGCAGTTAATTTTTTTATTTTATTTTGGGCGTCATTTCAACTTGTAACTATACTATATAGTCAACAAGTTATTTCATATGTGGGAGCATGGCTACATCCCTTAAAAGGCAGATAAAGAAAAGTTTGGGGAAGGTGATGATTGGATTACTATAACTATACCACTGCCGGAATCATGATGGACACTTTATATGGAAAGAATCAATAGTGAAGTAGCAGAACCAAATCTGTTTCAACAAAAGACTTTTTATAACTTGGGTCACCTTTCAGTACTACTCCCCAAGACCTGTAACTGTTTTTTTCCATTAGTAACATCAGTGAAGCTCCACAGTAGCTTTCTGCTCAGCGATATTTGTCTGTACTTGAGCCACAAAAGAATGTGAAGTTATAGCTCTGATCCAAACAGGAAATACATATTACAAATTGAAAGTGTGAAGTATGTGATATTGTAATGATGGTGATGAAGGAATGTGAGATATGATAGGCATGGAAAAATGGGCTGATAAATGCCGGAGTGACAAAGATGTGCCACAGACAGCTGTACTTACTGCGGATAAGATTTAAAAATTATATTGCCACAACTCCTGAAAGATATGTCCATATTCCCAGTTTGGTAAGTCCAGTATCACCGAAACCAAAAGAAATGATGTTCAAAGTGAAAATAATGCTGCAGGGTGGGATACGTTTGCAGTGATCAACATGCATGTTATTGCAACCAACCTCAATTTTGAATTCACAAAATAGCAGGTACTGTACAGTACATGGCGGTTGTTCAGTAAGATATGCCCAATTTGTATTTCTTCCCTTTTTTGGCCTCTTAAGCTTAATTATGCCTTCATCTCCTGCACACAGCAATTACAGTAAATGAGAAAGAGGACAAGGGTTGGAGATAATGGAAATTTATTCCTCCCAGTAAATTGAGAATTACAAGTAAGAGCTCTGTGCTCAGAGGTGATGAAATAAAAATGGACGTGCATTTTGGAAGCGAGTGCACAATCACTTAAAGATTTGCATCTAGTTTTAGAGATCTACACTAATGCTGTAGTTCAGACTCTCTGTGTTTTAACCTGTTCAAACAACAGAGGACACAGAGCAAAACTCTTTGTCCTCTACAAAGGCACATTGCATTGATTTATTATTTTCCTTAAACCTTGCAGAAAGAAACAAAGGCACACATACCGTAGTGGGCAGCCCACGCATACTGTGCTTTTCCACCTAACATAAAATGTATACTTAAGCAACACACATACCGAGATAAAACCCAAACATCGCAGGCTGTTTGACGAACTCGGAAACATATAAACAAATACTAAACATGCCCACTAATATTGAACAAGGATGTCCAGTAATGCACACACATATTATTTAACTTGTTTACAGATGTGCACAAATCTCTTTGCACAAATTAACTGTCTCACTCACAAAGATAAACACAAGCTAACACACACACTCATATTTATAGACTTCTACACGCTCACACATCAGCTCATTTCTCAGGGAATGATGACCATGGAGTGTGTCAGAGATGTCAGCAATGACTGTCACGCCCCACAGGATTCTGGAAAATGAGCGAGATGAATAAAAAAAAAAAAAAAGATTGGGGAGTCTGAATTTAGAAGAGAGGAGAGAGAAAATGTCTGAGTCTGAAATGTGAGTACGAGCCAAAGAGTAGAAGGTGAAGATGGAGACGAGGGAGGAACAATCAATTTTCTGACATCTCTAAATGTGCACTTGATGATGCATACCTAAACAGGCCAGAACTGGTCTGCAGGGAGAGATGAAGGGAGTGTGAGAGGCCAGAGGGAAAAAAGAGGGAAGGAGGGCAGCATATAGGGAAAGTGAGGGATGAGATTAATGAAGAGAAATTGGGAGGGAAAGAAATAAAGGAGGAACTAAGTTGGAAAGACTGCTACAGTACATCCGTCCATTTGGGCCTTAAACAGCAGTTGGTCCTCTGAGGACTCCGCGCTAAGCGAAGCGGTCAGCCTTGCAGGTCGTTCTTAGGTCTACAGAGATTGAGGGGAGTGAAAGAGAGAGAGGAGAGGAGATGAATACTGATGCGGAGAAGGTGAAGGAGCGGCCAGAGATTGTCCGTGGGACCTGTAAACGCTCTCACCCTCACCACAGTCCATTTACAGCAAAGCCTCCAAAAGCTTTTGGTCACGCTGCATAAAGAGTGAGATAAGAAACTTTGTCTCAGCCTACTTTTTCTAAAGATTATCTTTAAAGCATTTTTTAACAGAAATGGGGGAAGATGAAAAAAGGTTAATATAGTGATGATAATTATTCATTTAAGATGATTAAAAACACATACAAATTAATTAGATGTCTCTGTATCATCAACTTTAGAACAGTGGATACTGACCTTTCTTTAACAAGTAAAACCTCAATTTTACTGCTGGATGGCGGTAGCAATAATGGACTTGACTTAAATACTCAATGAGATGTAAATCTGCTGACTGGGGAAGCCATGGAAGTAGTTTGATCTCAATAGGTCCATTCCATTAGAAAGTAAGTGCAGGCACTGAGACTCCTCTCCCACACACAATCCCCACCCTCTCACAGAAAAGGAAAATGTACTTAATGTAGTACAGTTACTACAAACATCTCCTGAACTTGATAGGTGGGTGCAGATCTACCTTAAAGCTTTTTTAGAAGTATAAACTGAACCGTAAATGTGATGATAATTTCCCATGTGACTCACATGTTTGAAACTTTGAGACAGTACTGACACAAGAAAAGGCTTAGTAACATTTACATAGTGCAGCTTAGAATTGATTGTTAATGTTATGTGAACCTTAAGTGTAAAGGTATCAACATGTGCAATAGAACTGCATTTTCACAGAGAACTTGAATGCACCTCTAAAAGTGTAATTTAATCATTGTTATAGCTACAATATGAAAGTTGTGCAGACTTGAATGCAAACCACCCTAGTCATCCCACCCGTCCCTTTCCCTGCTATGTTACCCTCCACTGAGCCCTTCACCTACTTCCTCACTGTGTTCGCTGTCCCCAGCATGGAAGCACTGAGGCGTATTCTGTAAACGTCTTGTCATATTAGAGTAGAGCCAGCCACTACAGAATATTTAGAGGACACAAACCAATGTTAGCATACAGTTGACACAAAAATAAAGTCAACTATTCTGCACAACACATTTTGAAAAGGGATGCTGAAGGAAAAAAGTGGGAAAGACTAATTTGATCAGGTTCATGATTATAATTGTTTACAATAGATTCAGTAACCAGATGTCATATAATATGTAAAGTTTCAGAAGTTACTTTAAATCCTTTGCTCTTAGACACTGATGTATTTAGATGTAAAAAAAAAATAAAATCAAATGTCTGCTTATGTGGTACATCAATGTGCAATGTTCTACTCATTTTAAAAAGTGTGTGCTCTCTCAAAAGAAGGGAAAGAAAAGCATCGATAAACAAATAGTCCCTATTATCTTCTGCTAATGTTATATTTCTTCACATATGGCAATTTATTCTTGTAACACGAGTAAAACTGCATCCATTGCTCCCCACGTTGATCAGTAATTTGATGTAGTGATGAATAAAATTGCATCAGATATATATGATTACGTCAGAGAATCATGACAGCGATTTAATCAATAAATCGCTGTTATTTTCCTAAATGCTTATATTTTCCTAAATGCCAAATTTAGTTCATACTCGGTAAAGCATTGGACAAAATCTGTTGGGTCAGATGAGCCTGGCAGTATACCAGCATAAAGCTGCAATATTACCCCGTGTTGAGGATTTGGTGCATTGTCTCTGTTTCATTCCCCTGCTGTTCACCATCAGCTGATGGGTCCCTTTAATGGTCTGGGAGGTTCCCTACTGACCTGAGGTCCATTAATGCCACTCCTTTGTGAGTGCAAGGCTACAAGCTATGTGTAATCAAGACCATCACCACATGAGTTACATTACACACACTGTCAGATTAGGTTTGGTTTGGTTAAAAAAAAGCAACCAAATGGCAATGAGACCAAAAAAAAATTGTTTTTGTAATGCTACAGTTGCAATACGAGAAAAAAAACTGCAGTTAAAATAAATTTCAGCAAAGTGCTATTTTGGAGATGAAAGCAAGAAAAAAAAAAAGCCTAAGCACTAATTACTCCTGCTGCGATTCTTGAGTGTGTGCAGCGTCTGTGTGTAATCATTCATATTTTACATACTTCTCCATAAATCCAGTCAGAATGAATCTAAATCAGTGTTTTTGTAGCTAAAGTTTAGTGCTGTGACTGTTAGTTTGATACATTCATGTTTGAAAATCTGTATATTAACTATATGGTGTATTAAAAGATCAATAGTGTAGTGTATTCATAACACCAGAGATAAGAGCATTTTGCAGAGGTAAACCTTAGTGCTTAAATGCGTTAGCAATCTTACATTAAAATGTAAATGTCACAGCTGTTACATAATAAGAGACATTGGAAATATTGTCTGTGCTGCTGTCTGAAAAAACCTGCATTTCCTTTTATTAATGTGCTATCTTTAGGAATATCCTAAAACGATGCGTTTCAAGATGCCAAAAGACTCGAAGACATACGCGACATTACTGGCAATTACCATGGAGCAACACATAGCAACTATAACAAGCATAACACTGTCAGCTACAGTAGTATTAGCAATTAGACACAGAAGTGTGACCCAGGACGAGCTTAGGGTGGATGGATGGATCAGCAAAGCACAAGACTTTTCCACAGGAGACCAGAGTTCAAGTCCAATGTGAAACAACAGAATGTGTCTGTGCTTTGCTGTAACAAGTCATTTAATGTGAGTCAGCAAACTGTTCAAATAGACAAAACCTTATTTTACATTCTTGTGGATGTCCACCATATTTTTATAGAAATCCATTCGTTTCCACAGATGCCAGTAAACTATCAGGTGTCCTCGACATCAGTAAAACTTGAATGCAATGAAACTGTGGGACAATAAAAAACACTTTGGTTTAATATTTTCTTTAAATGTAAACAGCACAAAGCAGCTCTAAGGAAGATAAAAAGAAAGCTATTTCTGTCTGATGCAGAAATGACGTGACTTGAACAACATATGTGACATATTAAACATTAATACTCAATCAATCACAGCCCTCTGTCTGTGTAATAGAAAAGCTTGATAGACTGTTATGCTTTTATGATTATCTTTACAAGTGCTTTCCATTAGAAAGAGCACGTAACAGTGGGTGATTTTCTATCATTATTCTAAACTCACTGGTTTGTGTCTTTTTTTTTAATGTAGTTTCTTGAGGACACAACAAAATAGCAACACATTTGTTTGCCAGTCCACAGTCCAGCACACCTTCATAGTAAATATTTTTTCTTCTCTGGTTTTTGATTAAAGTTAAAATGTTACAAGATGTCCATCATCAATCCTCTTCCACTGATCATGACTAACTTCAAAGAACTATGATAAGTGATTTGTGGCAATTAGCTGCCTATTTATTACATATAGTTGGGTCCAAAACCTGTCTTTGATAAATAATTTAAAATTGATTATTCTTTTTCTAATTATTTCTAAAAAAAAAGAAAAAAAAAAGAAACAAATGTATTAGCTGAATGTGAATTAAGTATGAAGATGAAAAAACATGTTTTTACTATTTTTGTCATTTTTACATAAAGAGATGCAAACCTTTGCACTAAATTGTATATACACCTAACCTGTTAAGTGTACACACTTGTTGATGGGATCCACACCTTATTCATCACTTCTCCCATTCAAGCATCAAGTAAACTACTTTTAATGGGTGTAAAACTAAACCGCATCCTGGGAAAAAGGCAGCAATGTAAAAACCAGATTACTAATTCAAATATTCAAACAATCTAGACATGAAAACATCTTTGGTTTATAGCCTAATATTGCAACACAAAAGCTGCCTTAACAAAAATAACATTTCTTTATTTGTAATTTTTGTTTCACTGGTCAAGACGAAGACTATAGCTGTAAAGACACCGGTATGACTCAAAAATATATCTGCAGTTTTGTAGAAACTTTTTTTGTGAAAGGTGTTTTGCTACAGTTTTTTGATCTACATGGGTGGTGCTCTTGAATCACTTGTGTAAATTTGGCCCCAATGATGTTTGGCATTCAGCTCTGTTAAGCGAAAAGGAACTTGCAAATTTGTCAGTTACTGTATGTGGTGGCACTGAAGCAAAGCCTAGTAGATCATACTCAAACGCTGGATAACAAATAGTGCATTACTAATACCATAAGTACAGAAAAATAATCTGAGTTGCTGGAAAAAGATTGAAAGAAACCTAAAGGGACAAAAAAAGCAGCTCTAGATAGTTTGGTTTCATAAAATAAAGGTCTCAAGGGCACAGAAAGCAAATAGCCGACCTCAAGGAGTCTGTGCAGAAAATGAATGGGGGCACAAAGCAGACGAAGGCTAAACAGGCCTCTTATAAAAGAGGATGTCGGACAAAGGAGGACACAGTTGATTTCTTGAGGTTGACCAGGGCCAGTCCACGTGTCTGCTGGGCCTTAGGTGAGGAGAAAACCAAGGGTCCTCACTGCATAAATATATAGCACACTGAATCACAGTATACAATGACACTGATTTTATTTTCTACTGGCTATTGTTCAGTCAGTTTCTTTGCAAGAGTCAAAATTGAAAAAGCAGCCATTCAGATGTGTGTGTTCCAGACACCAAGAAGATTTTTGCTAAGACGCTGATTCATAATTTGTTGAGCTGTCGTTCTTCACTCAGCTATTCCAGACCTATGAGACCTGTTGTGTGACTGCAAAATGCGAACCTTTGTTGTGTGTGTGTGTGTGCATCTTTGGAAGCTTGTGCTGGGTCTTTTGAGATATATGGGTCGCTGAAACTAATAGCAACTATGCCCAATGTGTTTGTGAAGCATTTTTAACACAATAAACAATGGGTAATTTGTTTTCTCCTGAGGTTTAAATATCCTTAAACCTTTAAATGCCTTACAATCATTTAACACATATTACTACTAATTTAATGTGTATTATGTACAGAATGGGGTATTTCATATAAGAATTCATCTGTGATTACAGTCAGACATTCACATGTAATCAGGTATCCAATAGCAACAAGCAAATTAAAGGATAAGGTGCAATTTTACTTTCAAATTTGGAATGGAAAAGCAATGAATCTGTAATTTCACACACCATTGACTGAGTCTATAAATAGGAGACATTATTAGAGAATCTTTTTTTAACACACATTACGTGACAATACACTGAGTGTGACAAACAGGCAATTGAAGAAAGATGGAAAGACACACCCAGGAGGAAGAACCATGAATGCATTTGTATCTTACTTCTTTGAAAGAAGAGGTAAGGAGTCAGCATCCGGACACTGACAGAAGGTTCACACATACTCTGCTCAACGAAAAAACCAGTGGTGCTAAGCTAAGCCAAGAGACAGAGCAAATGTACAGCGTAATAATGCACCTGAAAGGCCTGCTCAGTGAAACCCACTGCAACCACAACCTGACAGGGCAGCTCAGCCAACAACAATGGACCACCAGAACTATGAGCAGCAGACTAATGAGATCAAGGACCGGCATCTCAAAGTTGGGTTCATGAAGAGATAAAATGAGAATCTTAAAATGAAGTGGAAAAATTTAAATCAGCACTCAGAGCAAAAGACGAGTTAAATGACTATGCTACAGCAACAACGGTGTTGCAATAGGAGGAAACTAACAGACTTTCACTACAGGCCCAGAAACCTGCAAGAAACAAGTTCTCCATTCTCACAGAAATGCAGAAATTCAGATCTTACTATGTGGCTCTATGTGGGGGACAGAAAAATGACACCAACAACCTCAAGGCTGCTGTGAACAATGCTGACAAACATCCAGCAAGTCATCCTGTTGAGTGGCAGGAAAAAGAGCCCAAAGGAAGAATAAGATGGCAGATCACAGAGAGCACAACTGGAAGAGCTCCATAACGTGGCTGTTAGAAGGAAATGGACCCGAAAAAAGCTCCATTATGACACACATGAAGAAATGCTGATTTTGCTATTTGACTTTATGTGAGGGACAGCGAAATGACACCAAGACCCTCATGGCTGCTCTGAACAATGCTGGGAAACCTCTGACAAGTCATGATGACTTGTTGAGTGATGAAATAATGAGCTCAATAGAAGAAAAAGGTGGGAGGTCATAGAGAGCTCTACAAGGGCCCAGCTGGATGAGCTGCACATCTCGCTTGTTATAAAGAAATAGTGGAAGAATTTCTTCTAGTGCTGGGCTCAAGGCTATTTCGCACTCAGAAATTTCAAATGAACACACCGACACATTTGTACCTGTATACTTGTCAGGATTAATCAGTCGACACAGTTTCCAGGTGCACAGTTTGTGGGTCAAGACTTGCTATTACACTAGGGAAGTCAAATGAGCCCAAAATGTTGTCACTTCTGTGCTGTAACTTACACTTTGTTTCTTACAAAGGAACAAGTGCCAACACACACTCAGCTGTCAGAGGAAAGAGGATCTCTGTCTGATTTGCCTTTCCTGAGGTTTCTTCCCATGTTTCCTTCAGCGGGACTGTTCTAAGGGTAATGGAAGAGTTTTCATCCTTCATCCTACGAAATAATGTTTTTTGAATTTGGAAGATGAAATTAAATTAAAACAAATACATTTAGATGCCATGTTTGTTTGTCAGTTTTTGAATGTTAAGTTGTATCACATTAACAATAAATAGTAACCACAGACACATTTCTGCTACGAACAAAGGGCTTTTCAGTGGTACATGATGATTATTCCTCCATCTTCACTCATAACCGCCTTTACTCCATCAACAGAGGTGAGTTCGAAAATGGCAGTAGTTGTTATTGAGCCCATTGGTGCTTTCTCTGGGGTATTTGGCTGCTTCTGTTTGACACAAGGACACTGGCAAATTACATAGTTTTCAATGTCTTGCTGCATGAAAAGCCCAATAAAACTGCTCTGGATAACTTTGTCTGCACCAGCGTGCCCAATGTCATCATTCAAGTTTTAGCACAGTCAACTTCAACAAACTTTTCCATTGTCCTGTCTGTTTGTACAACATCCCCTTGTCTAGTGTGAGTCTGTTCTACTCATGTACTAGTCTGGGTGTCTCTCGTCCCATTTGTCTCTTGTCCCTTTCATTGGCAGTCCCCAATACAATAATAGTACACTGTGAAGGAGAGTGCGTAATAAGGGTAATCGCTAAATTTATCACAGATTGCCCATTTCAATGCCAGGAATTCAAGTTTTCCATAATGGAGATGGTAGTTTTTCTCGGCAGGCATGACTGTCCTAGACCCATAAGCAATGAGAAAGAGTTTTTCTCCCTGCTGCTGGTAGAGCACTGCTCCCAGACCTTCGTTTGATGCATTGGTGGGGAGGACAAATGGCAAATTAAAGTCTGGGTAGGCCAGGATTGGTGAACTAGTTAACATATCAAAAGGCGAGACACCACAGCACTGTGTTCTGGCGTCCACTGGACAGGAGTTTTGGATGCCAGCTGACCCCCATTTGTGCCCCTTTGCTTGGTGTTTGTTTTTATTGAGGTGGGTCTCTGGCTAGATGCACTGGGACTCAATAAACTTAAATAGTGGAGCAACTATCATTGAAAAGCCTTGAATGAAGCTTCTATAATAACCTAAAAACCCTAGCAGAGCCCTGACCTCTCCTAGATTCTTTGTCTCTTTATCCTTTATCTGGAGGACTGGCTCAAGATCTTTAGGATCTATCTGGACCTCTTAACTTGTCACTAGGCACCCTACATACCTGACTTGATGTTTGAATAGCTCGCATTTTACTGGGTGTAGCTAATGCCATGTTCTGTTAGGCGACAAAGCACCCGCTTCAAGTCTTCGACATGGTGTTGGAAGGTCTTAGAAAGGGGTAGGTAGGGTAAAGAGCATTTATCCCTCAGACCATGAAAGAATGTGGTGTTGGAATGCCGCCGGAGCATTAATGAGGATAAATGGAAGGCGGATCCATTCATACAATCCGCAAGGTGTGCTAAAGGCAGTGAGGTGTCTGAAATCCTCATCAACAAATTCCTGGTAGTAAGCGCTGTCTTGGTCATGTATTAAGAACCACAAGCAGCCCCAGAAGTTATTCAGCAAGTCTTAAATGCGTGGAAGTGGGTGGTGGACTGTTTTGCAGTTAAGCCCCTGAAAGTCAACACACAGACAGAAGCTCTTGTCTTTTTTTCTGGCGACCACAGGCAACAAGTAGGGTACAAGGGTTTGGGAATTGCATTGTAGGACGTCTGGACTGGTGTTTCATCTTTTAAATCAATTTTCAGCTGCAAATGTGGGAGGCAGCTGATATCAGAATCGGTCTTAGCAAAAAAATCTGACTCTCCTCCCTAGTGGACTTTGTTATTTGCTCTAAAAGAACGTCATCACTGGTTTGCAGGTCATTAAGTTGGAGTTTGAGATTATTTCTGACATAGTTGTTTTTAATCATTAAACCCCTGGTACAATGTGTGAGGAAATGTAACCCGCACAAGCTTTCTGCCATAGGTAAAATCTTCACAAGGCAGGAATATGCTGCTTTAAACCCATGATTCTATACAGAAAAAGCTGTGGGCTCCCTTTATCTTGCTGCTTAGCGTTACTTAACTCTTGGAAAAGCTCAGAGCTGTTTTTGTCTCCAATATAAGAGCAGAGAAACCTCTTTAACTCCTTAACAGTTAAGTCATCTTTATTAACATCTCTCTGAATGTACCAGGCTTCATTATCCTGAGCTCTGTGCAGATTATTTCACTCAGTAAAACCTTCTTGTAAACCTCCACCTATTTGTTCACATAGGCAACTGTATGACATGTCAGAACCATTATCAGAGATCTGTCCACAATGAACCTTACACTCTCGCCGCGGGAGAAAAGCTGCAACATCATTAAACCATCTCTGTTTGCTGGAAGGGACTTAGCTGATGTTGGAACAGTGAGATTACTCTTGATTACTTCTGCTGTTTGTCCTTTTGCACGTCCTGAATTGGTAGGACTGTCTCTGGTCTGCGTTGGTTGGCTGCCATCACTGCATGCTTGATGTATATAAATGTCAGTTTCCAGGGATGGTGGTTGAACTGGAATGTCTCGGTCCATATATGATGCATGTGTGGGAATGTCTCTGAGTGGTGTAGTTGGCTGTGTGTCTGAGTGAGAGTCCTCAGGGTAAGATGGTTTGTGGCATCCATTCACCACCATCATAGCTAAACGCTGTCTACAAACATGTTCTACACGTCATTCCTGCTTTACATGTAATTTCGCTGGCTGGTAAACACTTTTAACATTTGGAACCCATATTTTCTTTTTACAAAACATTATCACTGCTTACCAACCAATACATAGTTACATTTTACAAGAAAAGCTTCTAAACTTCTGTGTGTGGCCTTAAAGTTCTCTGTTCCTGAAGCTAGCAACTAGAAGCGCTTTCGTTACATCTTGAACCCATACAAAAACACTTCTCAAACACTTACATCGGTTTTGCAACAAACGTTTAAATAAAAATATAACGTTTTGCAGTACCTGTGGATCAACGAAGAGGAGGCAGGAATGAGTGTGTTGCCAACACCAGCGCTTTGTTTCTTACTAAGCAGCACGTGCTGCGGCTGTCGCTTTAGTCCCTCTAGTGGATCCACAGAGGTACAGTAGCACCATCTACCGACGTAAGCGTGCTATAGCATGAAAGTGTGTCTTAAACTGTTCAGCTGTAAGTTCACAATCGCCAAAAAAATGAAAATAAGATCAGAGGGGTGTCTTGTTTATATGTTTACTAAACATTTAGTCATTTCCAACCTACTACATTAACGGAACCTAATCAACCTTTTCCATGCTTTCGTTTTATTTGTTTTTAAATCCACCATCTCTAAAAAGTTGCTAATCTGTGTTAACTGTGAATCAGAATTACATGAACCACTTTCTAATTTATTAAAAAACATTTTTGTTCTTTTATTGTCTACTATTAATGCGGGGCCTCAGGTATGAGTCCTAAAACCCCAAAATCAGTTGCATCTTTGCTCTGGTTCTTTCGTCCCAAAGTCATTGGGTGTTTTGAATGAGTTTTTGGGCAAGAGTTTTTTTTATATTAATGTATTTATTTTCAGACATAACATTCATGATACATTCATGCACACTGCTCACATTATTTTTTTGAGTTTTTAAATGTCTTAATAAATGTGGTTGCTAAAAAGTGGCTAAATGAGACTAAAACAAAAAGAGCTTTGTTGAGTTTTTTTTTTTTTTGGATCAGTACTTATATCAGGTTACTTGAAGAGGTTATCGAGCATAATCAAATTACAATTGGAGATTTAGTGACGGTGACATTTAGGTCACGCAACTGTGACATAACCTAAAAATGTTTTTGACAAAAACTCTGTGACAAAACTCATAAATGTGGTGTTTATCTGTAAATTGCTGAACAAAACATGTAAGTATCATAAACTTGTTTGTCGCAGAGCTTATTTTCCACAACAATCAAAATGCTAATAAAAAAAAATTGCATTGTGTTTTTGTCGAGGAAACCAGGAAGATGCTTACTTCTGGGTTGGCTACTCTATAATATTGCCATGCACAGGAGTAGAGTAAGATAATTAGCAATAACTGCATTATAACTGTCTGCCATGTCAATCATTTGGTGACAGGTGGCTGAAAATCCCTGTGCACTGGGTAGGGGAACATATTGATGTGATATAATTTACATGTATCTAAAACATTTCATTAAATAAACCACTGATCTACAACATTTGTGACATAAACCATAATCACAATAACTTGGATTAGGCTGTTGAATACTGTTGTGTGTTTTTAGGGCAATAAATAATAATTAAATCTAGAAGATCTGACAGGGCCACACCAGTGAGTAAGTACTTTAGTATTGAACCAGACTAAAGTAACCCTTTTTAGTGACTTTTCTCAGATGTAATTACTTATTTATTGACGTATGTGAGGCTTATATTAAAGTGTTATGAAGGCCCCTAGTCAGTATTAGGAGTTAGGCCTAATCCTAGCTTTGTTATTTTGAATCCTAATAAAATACAAGTTTTTTAATATCTATATGTATATTTATATGTAGTAAATGTATTTATGCATTTATAAGTAAAAATACTACACTTTCTAACAAAACCTTTAAAGGTTCAGAGGTCAGACATTGTCCTACCTCAAGATGGCTTACAGAAACTGGTTGTGGATGTTTTATGTGTTTTTATGTGTGAAAATCTAGTTTTAGAAGATGAGGTCACTTTATGTAAATTTGTGAATTCATACAGATTTCTGCTGTGCCAGGTAAGAGAGTGGTGATCTCAACAGCCTACAGCCCAGCTTACGAGAGTGGCCGACCGGTATCTGCCTTCATTGCTATGGAGACAAACAACCTTATTTCTGCAAATTGTTTGCAAATTTACCGCTTATGTTTTTATGGTATAATTTGGAAAAAAAAAATTTAATATGAAGATTCTCATTTCTAATTCTAATTTGTACCAAAGTCTTTACAGTTGTCTTACTCGATCAGACATAGAAACACTCTACGACTTCCTAGATGACAATAACTTAAATTGAACAAGAACCCTGAAGTTAATCAGCACTGCTCTATGTATTTGTTTTCTCTCTCTATTAGTGAGAGAGAAAACCATCTATCTCAGTCAAATGCATTTCAGATCACATCTAATTTATTCTGATGCACTGGGGGCCCTTGTGGATTGTGCCTCTTATGGTTGATAGTTTGAGTCATGGTAGGTTTTGTTATGGATCTATTATAAATATGGTCAACACCTTTAGACTCCTCCATTCCTCTACTGTATCATTCTCTGCTAGGTTTCATTCCCAGCTGTATACATGTCAGATGTGGGTCCGCCTTTTAAGGACTCTGGAAACCACAGATCATTATAAAAGCGAATCAAATGTCTAGTTTGTATTAATTTGTATTGATTTATTATAGATTAAATGTTCTTCACACATTAAGTTTGCCATCCTAGCATGGCGACAGCTCAGAAATAGTTAGAAATCCCTATACTTTTTCAAGCACTTTAGTGAAATAAAAAAGTGTAATGAAGGGGCTCTCTAACTAACCATCCTTTGGCCGCATGGGTGCAACGAAAAGCTGTGACTCTGTCTTCACTGAAGAAAGGCTATACTCTGTTTCTGGAGTCCTGCCGGGGACTCTGAAATATTCATGGTATAAATATTGCAAAGCTCTGCGTCTAATAAAAGCGCTGGTCTTTATTAACGAGGTGACTGAGGGATCCATTGATCAAGCTTTCTGTTTTATACAGTATCATGAAGATTTTTTCCGCCACAACTTCTGTCTTTGTCTCACATCCCCCACATATATTTAGTGACTCTCATACAAGTTTTCTCTCTCAAGATGTACGTGCCGCTTTGCAAGTCGCCTGTTTATTAGTGAATGACCCTCTCTCTTTGTCTCTCTCTCTCTCTATCTTTTCATGTTTTGCTCTGCTCCACGTCAGCTGCTCCGGCAGCAGCAATGGCCCTGGTTTTAATGGCAGCCCAATTAGTGAGCCTGTCTCAGAGAGAGCTGGCACTTTTTGATTCAGTTAAATGTTCGAAGTGTTGATCTAAATGAGGAGCTCAGTGTTCAGTGACAGAGAGGACGGGACACGCTGGATGAGAATGGGTTTGCTCCCCAGGATGTCTACAGCATGAGCTCATTGTACTGCTGTTACAGAGACTCAAAAAGACGTTGACTATGACCCCTACTCAGTGAACATCATAGACGAGCCCTTTCCTACAAAGTGTGGGACAGGATTAAGACTGTACTGAAATCACTGGATGTACTTTTGACTTATTCGAATAATTCACCCTGACAAAAAATGGATTAACTACATTGTGTTGTGTTTATTTAAAGGTGTGATCCTGACATTTATGATTGTGCCCTATAGCATTTAAAAGTTATTCAAAGAACTGCTTTACGTTACCAGTGCTACATCAGTTACAGAAATGGAAATGGAAATCCTTTATAACAATTCTAGACAGGGAGTGGAGTTTGGTAAACTTTAGTTCCCTGAGACATTTTTTGTTGGTACAGAACCATTATTGAATATTTTGTCTCAGTCAACTTTTCATGCAATTAATATGAACTTTTAAAACTATTTTTGTGTTTTAATGCAGTCACTATGTTACAATAAGTGATCATAGAGTCATAAATTATTATTACATTGATTAACTGAGAGACAAGGCACAGATTTAAACGGCATCATCAAAGCTTGACATTTTTCTACTTGCTCACTAACAGCAGTGCTACATGCTGCATAGAGCAACTTTTCCATTTTTCATCATTTATAAAAACATGACTAAAATGTTTAGGTCTTCTCTGAAAGCTGTTCATGATGATGATATAAAACAGAGTATTATAGTCCTTGATCAAGATGTGTTTCTCCACTTCATTGCCTCACTTCCTTTTTCTCTGTCCTCTTCCTTCCACTTCGTCCCCCTCCCATCCTGGCCCATCATCATCATCACAACAGATTGCTTGTCTCAGATGTTTTGTCATCCCACAGAAGGCTGTCAGTGACAAATTGCCCTAATCAAGAATAATCCGCTAACTATTCATTATGAGCTTCCTCCCTGTTCCAGTCATCTGTCTGTCATGTTGTGGCAACTGAGAAGGGCAGGGAAGCACAATGCTTAGAAAATCCATTACTGTGTGGACCTTTGGGACATCACAACAATCCTAACTCACATACTTCCCTAGTTATTTTTATACTGCTCAAATTTAAATAATTATTACAAATTTTACTGCTAGTAAAGAGATTGAAATATTTTATTGAATTCAGTATTTTCAGTCCCCATGTTTTTCCCATCTGTCCTTTACAAGTGCTTGTCCTGTTCAGGGTCAAGACCTCTGATAGAAAAAGCATGAGGCAATGGGAGACATGAGTTCTTGTAGTTCATGTGTTTTTGCAACAATATGCATCAACAATAAAGCTGTGTAATAGCTAATTGTAATAGCTTTTGTTTAGTCTTTGAAATCTGCAATTTATTTAGTTGGATGACAACAAGAGAACTGTCTTTAGTGGAAATGCAAGTTATTTTAAATATCAGGTTTGATATTTCTAATTATAGACTTTGCAAAGTCAGATGGACTTTTTAAAAAGCAATCACTCTGAAATGAAAGAACTGCTCAAGGAATCAATCAAAAATGTCCAGGAATCCAAGAAAGATGGCAGGAGTTGATGAAAGAACATATTACAATTGCGAATGAAAGAATCTGCCAAAAAATGTGTAGGCAATCTCCGAATTCCAGGGTCTATGATTCACCACTAAATGAACATTTATACTGCAGAAGTACAAAAGTACAACACACTATGTAGACCTTTCATCAGCAGGAAGAACACACAGCCAAATACAGAAAGAGATAAAGTGCAGATCACATCTCTTTACCTGTGAAGCATCTGGGAGGCAGCATCATGACTGCTGTATGCATGGATGCCTCTGGACCTGGCTCAGGATTTTACTGATGTTACTGATAATGGCAGCCAAATGAACTCTGAAGCATACAGAAAGATCTTGTCTGTGCTGTCACATATAATTACAGAGTCCATCGGGGAGAAAAGTTGGGAAATGTGGGCCGAATAATTCAATAATTTAAAAACTATTCAGGGACCGGCTGTGCAGCTTTGAACTGCCAATGAATTGAACAAATGCTTATTTAGAAAAGGTTGATTTAAAGAGGGGCAGCATTGTGGTGGAGTGGTTAGCAGTGCTGAGTGAGAAGGTCCCCAGTTTGAATCCTTTCTGTGTGGAGTTTGCATGTTCTCCCTGTGCTTGCGAGGGTTTCCTCCGGGTATTTTGGCTTCCTCCCACAGTCCAGAGACATGCATGTTAGGTAAACTGGGGACTCTAAAATTGCCCGTAGGTGCAAGACAAATCATTATAGTGTCAAAAAATACATTATCCAGAATAATCATAATCACTTTTTAGTTAAGTAGACCTGAAGGATCTTACATATCGATTTGTTTATTTACATAATATATTTTGTAAACCATGCTAAACTATGTTCTGTTTGTTCTCTACATCCACATCTACTTTAGTGAAGTCAAAAAAATTTAGGGAGGCACAATATTTAATCTCTTGTCCTTTTAGTTATTTATGGGTGCACTCTGGTGGCCTTTTTTCTTCTAGTGTGTATTTCCCAGGGGAACCATCTTTGGTTAGTCTAAGTGGCTCTGACTTGTTTCGATGAAACTCAGAATCATAACAGGCAGCAGGTAGCTCATCTTCTCCCATTTTAGTAACTGCAGGAGAACTATATTTTGATAAAAGCACTGAAAGCCCAGTAGTGCACTGATGATGAAGCCAAGTTTTCCAACTAGGGTCCTTCTCCAGACTACTGGATATAGAGGAGCGATTCACTCAGCATGAAGTTCATGTAACACTTTTCACCCTGATCATAGATTGTAGCGAGACATTTTCACAAATTCATTGAAAAAAAAAAAATACTGATAAATAGAATTGGAACTGTATAAAGTATCATATGTAGGCCTACACCACCAGAGAAACCTCATCTTCTCAGCTTTGAGAATTTTAGATTAAATTCAAATTGGTGTCTTGTGTATAAAATTTTAAATGGCTTAGCTCTTCCTCCATTAAGTGACTTTGTTCATTTTCGCTCAGAACGTTCTGTTAAATCATTGAGAGCAACCTTTGTAAGAGATCGCCGTGTACCATGTTGGCCAGTCAGCATTCTCTGTTACAGCTACAGCACAAGACAGCGCAAGACAACATGAATTGACAAACCACTGACCGAACTCATTGCTACTCAGTTTGCTGCTGTCTTTGTTTCTGTTTGTCGTGTTGTGTCTTGTTTTATTGATTGTTGGTTGTTGTTTGGCTTGACTGCTGATGTTTCTCATTGTGATTTTGTTTTGTTTTTTTGAGGAGGCCTGCCCCCCCTGGTAGCCCCCAGTGCAGATAAAAATTACCTTTAAGAGACTCTGTTGCATTGCATCAAATAGAAGCATTATTAAATACTGTTAACCTCTTCCTTTTTACAGAAATTGTAAGAAATAACAGTAAATTGTATTTTAAAAAGAAAATACAACAATAATGATAAGATCACTGACAGGAACGATAGAGGTTTGGCTATGAGAACCAGTAGAAACATAAAAGCATATTCAATGTTCAGATCAGACCTTTAGTTTTAGAGATAATTAAACTTTACTGTCAAAACAAGAAGTGCGGGTCCACTTCAGGAGGACAGAAAGTTTTTCAAGCATGGCATCCACTAATAGTAGACTAGGAAACATGTTCCAAAAATTTCCATGACTTATTCTTACAATTTGTCATTGTGTGAAAAAATTGCTATGTGCAGAGTTGATGAGACGAGGTTGACCTGAATGTGAAGCAGCTGTCAGAGGTGAACTCGAGCTGTTAATAATGCCCATCCACCAAATAGGCCTAATAATTGGTTATAAGGCAGACTATGAATCATAATCATGAAATAATTCCTGCACTTGTCCTGATCAGTTATGTTACAGGCATGACTGAGAACTAAAAGCAAACTAATAAAGTCAGGTGCCCTGAAAACGGTAAGCTGTGCAAATAGCTTTAAAATAATGAATGGTACCATTAAAATCCTAATTAGACCATATGGATTTTTTTGTCATTGTTAGTAATAATAGTATTCACATACAATAATGACTCAAAATAACAGGATTTTTTATTTTACACCTGAATAATCCAATAAGCAGCAAAGCAGGGCTGTGATATGTGTTACTCACACTTCTAGTGGTGACGGAAGACTAACTTGTTCAAAAGCAACTCGGTTAGGATACCTACGTGGACAAACAGCTGTTTCTAGGTCAAAGAATCACATTCCATCTGTTGTAGCCTGCTAGATGGACACTGGTCATACTGTAAATGAAGTTTGCAGGTCATAGAATTCACACAGAGGCCACAGTGAGTTGATTTCACTGAGAGCATGCTGTGCAGACTGACTAACATTTATGTTACTTGTGCTCATTTGTTGCTATAAACAAGGTGAAAAGAGGAAACATGACTGTGTTTGCCATACATCAGATAATTCTTGGTGAGGCTGCTGTGAATCATAGTCGGGCTATAGGCCCCTCTAATCCTACACTGACACTGCCTAAGTTTACTGTTTTGAAAAAACAACCAGTTAAAGATGATTCATCAATAATAAAAAAAAAGACTATTCAACATTCTTTTTTAGACAGTTAAATTTAAATTGTTGCTCCCTACTCACACTTCGATCCTTCAGTCTCCTGAGGTTGAGGTAGCAGCACATCACTCAATGACATAGGGGCCTAACCCTTCTCCTTTTTTGTGGTCATTTTTGTATTAAACTTTTTTCAATGAAAATACCCCATGAAGCCAAGGAGGCTGACGGGAACTGTTAATAACAGTGAATGGAGATGACAGGACACTTTGCGCCGTACACAGGGGATCAAACAGTTTACCTATGTATACCTAGCCTGGTGGTAAATAAGTCTGCTGATGGCTCTGCTTCAAGGCATTTTTAATGTTTTCCAACATGGCATCCCAATGAAATTTAGAATCATGATAGTCCCAGCACCTAATGGGATACTTTGGGGAGGTACTTTACATTAGAGGCACCATAATTATTCTTGTTGTAGCTATGAAACACATTTTAAATGCGATGCATAATTAGGGAGCGTTCCATGGAATAGCATAGATTTTAGATTTGACCTAATCTTTAGACATGTTGGGTTTGATTGGTTTCCTGGGAGCAACACTTATGTGTAATAAGATGAACAGTATTGGAAGACTCTAAAAGTATCATTTTATACAATAGTAGCTTAAGTACCTTATAGTTCAAGTTACCGCACTTGGCTTACTTTGCCCTATAGCCACCATTGTGGGAAAAATGGCTTATGTTAAGAACCCAAGTTCATCTTAAGTTAAGTGATTCTCATGGTTTTATACATTAGTAAATCACCAACATTTAATTTATATATGTGTAGACCTGGTGTTGTTATCATTAGTGTTAGGGTCATTGTGGACTTGTTGTGTGGTACACTGCACAAATCTAAGTTGATGCTTGGGAAATGTGTACTTTCCCAGGAGAGAACTCTCCAGCACACAGTACATAATCACAAACACCTTGTGATTTATGAGTATACAGATTATGTTTATCATAAACACTTGACCTCAGATAGGTGTGTAAAGCTCAGACAATGCATTGGTCCCTGTGGAGTTATATATGTTCACATGCATGGGTAACAAACCAGGATGATGGGCCTCCAAGCCACAAGACCCACCAGCTGCTTGGGTTTTGTGTACAGTAAGAGCAGCTGAACACACAGGCACCATGAAGGACGCCTGCTGAGAAACTCCTGTGTCCAAGAAAAGAATCAAGTGGGTTTTGCAAATCTCTACTGCACTGTAATTAGAAGCTCGGTTTTTTCTAAAGCAGAATGTTAAAATGTACTTTGGCTAAACAACAGACTTTAAAGTTCAAATCTGAGTCACAGACCACTTTTCCATGTTGGTTCAAGAAATGTTCACTCAGGCACCTTGCAGGCACAGATGCAGGAGCAGATGTCCTATCTTGATCTTTGATTTCCCAATATATACTGCATATAGCCATGCAGAGTCACAGGTCTTAGTATTAGTTGCATGTAGTTTAAATGTAGTTTAACTCTAAAGATGGCACAATATTTTTAGTTTCAAAGTTTTGTGTTATTCTAAATGCTAAACCTACACTATGTTGTTTCAGATTATTCTCTTTACAGTTATTCTGCATCTGTGGAATCCTCAGTATATTGGTGGAGTAGGATGGATAGAGTAGGTCATATTCATTGCTGTTGTGGCTGGGCCCAATGCTCTGCGCTACCATCTAATGACAAAATAGATGTGAACAGTAAAAACCATCTGAGTCTAATGCACATGAGTTTTAGAAAGTAGCTGTTATATATGTAAAACAGTAAAATAGATCAAATCAAACACGACAAAACAGAAATATATATAATTTATTGCTCACTTATTTTCAAAATGTTTCAAAATTCTATTAAAACGTTCTAATTACTATTATGTTATTTACTGTAAATATGGTGATTTTTTTTTAAAGAACTAAATAAACAGCATGAATTGTCTGTAAATTTGCCTGTTGAAATTCTTTAAAAAAAAAGACAATACAGACGATAGACTGCTTCAGAAAATATGAATGCATACTGGATGTGACTCCAAGACTTTACCCTCGACAAGCCAGGTGGTTTAATCCATGACAGGGTGAAAACATCGTCATAAAAATGAAAAGGCTGAAAAACATGTCAGTCACATAAAGCAGCTACAAGATGCTGCACAGCTGGCTCCATTTATGCTTGCTGAGCTCAATGCACTTCATCATCTATTATACCATTACATTCATTTACAAATAATTAGCATTGTGGGACGTTCAGATAGCAGCTACAGAAAGCAGCAGCCCAGCCCCCTCTCTCACTCACAGATCACAGTAGTTTATCATAGAGTTTTATTTCTCTAATTGATCACTGAGGGATTGGCTGTCTACATTTCAAGCTAAATATGTAAGTACATCTGCTACCATAGTGGTCTATTTACTCAAGTGGGGTGAGACCTGAGGTCTCTAGTAAAAATATATTTGTAAATGTATTCACTTTAAACAATGAAAGAAACTCACAGGCACATTTACTAATAGATTTTTCATTGTACTGCATTTAGTGAACTGAATTTTGTTTTTCAAACAGCATAAATGATGATTTCAAATGATTCTTTGCCAGTTTGGACCCATCGCTCATTGTTGAACTAGCAGTAAAGCCATGGATATAAATGTCTTTGCACTACTATCTATTGCTACTTGACAAATAGGTATTAAGCATTTCCTTTGTGCCTCTCAAGTATCTGCTGTTCCACTCACTTGACTTTGAATGTTGTGCAGTATCACTTGCAACTAAATACACCTTACTAAATGTTACCCCGCTTTGAACCGTTATCACGCTCTTCGGTGGCTGTTATCTGTTCTTATCTGCAGCACAGTTATGGGCCATTAGGTACCTGCTCCACACGCAGGTTCAGTAGGTCATTATCATGCGATAATATGCCTGATTGTCATTAGGTTTAAGCTCAAAAACAAGAAGTTTGGGATTAGCAAAATACAGAAACAATACTGACTATCCAATGGGACACAAAGGCCTCTCATATCAAAGTCCTGTGTTTTGTAAACCACCCATCCACCCTGATGTCCTACATATTACCTACAAAGACTTTAAATTACATTCTAGCTAAATTAGGTTAATTGTAATTCTATTGTCGTTCGTGCAAAAAAGCCCATCATGGTTTACAAATAACTATACAGTGAAAACATGCTTTTTTCCTAGTAAAGCTTAATTACTTATTTAGTTATTTTATGTTATAGTAAAGTTTAGCGCAAAACAATTTAACTTCCAAGATCAATTTCTATGTTTTTTTCAGTATATTCTTTACCATTTTGATGATATCCTTTTTTTTCATTAGCCCTGTGGATAAAGAGAGACAGAGCAAGTGAGAGACTGACAGGCAGGCAGAGAGCGAGAGAACAATATGGCATTCGTGAGGGCCCATCGTGTTTCCAGAAACCTTGATAAAGTGCGAGGCTTGGCGTTTCGATACGGCCGTTAATTAGCTCTCTCTCCCTGGTGGGGTCTGCCTGATTGAGCGGCTAATGGTTTGCTTTAAAGTGCTGAATGAACAAATGTGTGTGTGTGTGCACGTATCAGACTAGTGTGTGCATGTGTTTCAAAGTGCTATGTTTGTTTGTTTTTGTATGGCTTATTTCCTAATGTGTGTTATGTGCTGATGAGAGCGTCTGTCTGCGACTGTCTGTGTGAGCATGGCCTCTGTACGGGGCCTGTGTCAGCATTTCTAGACAGTTGACTAAGGTTGTTTCCGGAACGTTGTGATGGCAGGGGATTGGCGCAGTACACCTTGAGTGGAATAATCCTGTGTTTTCACTTAATTGCTTGGAATTGGATTACTAGTGAATTTTCAGAGGTGGGAGATGACGCTGGCTCATCATTCCATTCATGAGCTAACATCCACAGTGATGGTCATTTAGATTAGACCTCTAAACATATGCCTGTGGTAGTGCGAACGCAGCTGCAATATAATTTTTGTTGGGCACGAGTCCAATTTTTTTGAACTAGCACTTGTTTCGACCCGTGTTGGATGCTCTATAAAAAATGCATTCATTCATATTAACGTTCCATAATGGAGCCAACATCTGACAAAACAAGTACACGACTCTGGGCTCTTGCACAAAACAGCAATTCAGCATTGGAATAATGTGGAGTTTGTCAGGGTCCTAATGTTGCACTGTATGCAACCTGTCAGGACCTAAATGCCATCCTCTAAATAATCAAATAATACTTAGTGACATCTCAAAGGAATTATTGAGGCATATATAAAGGAAATTATTAAAAACAACTTTAGATGTCAACAACCAAACTATGTTTTTTTTAATAAAAATAGCAAAGCTTTCTTAAATCATTCTTTACTACTTTTTTGGGGCTTTTTGTTTTTTTGTCCTTTTGGCTTATCCCATGAATTCAGGGTCCCCACAGCGAATCATTGTCCGCATGTTGATTTGGCACAGTTTTTACGCCGGATGTCCTTCCTGACTTCCCCAATTTCTGGGCTGTTAGGGGTTCAGTGTCTTGCCCAGAGATATATATAGAGACATATCGCTCGACATATAGCCAGGGCCGGGGATCAAACCCCTGACCCTGTGGTCCGTGGACGACTGGCTTTACCAACTGAGCTACAGCCGGAGCTTTGAGCTGATTTATGTTAACTAAGGACTTTGCTTATTCATTTAGCGTTATTTTACCCGCATTTAATGAAGACAATGTTATAATGTTGGCACAGTGTTTTAATCCTCACTTGACCAACCACTCTTCATCATGACATGACAATACAATCCAATACAATTTAAAAAACAAGAAAAAGAAACCAATGTTCACATGGGTGTTGCTCTTTTCTTTATGCAAGGTTATTATATACTAAAATAACTAAAAAAATCCATATTTCAGTGCCCAGAGTATATTGAAATCATAAGGTTTTCAAACACACAGGATTCTAGATTTGATTTTTTTGTAACTTTATTATTCTCTTCAGATAAAGTGATGTGGACTTTCTTCCCATTAAATTTTTTAACGGGATGACAGGGGCTGATGTGATTGGACTTTATTGAAGCTCAGTCTTGACTCCACATGCTGAAATGGAATTCATCCTCTAAATGCAGCACAGCATCAGGATTGAGCTTCTGTAGTCTCTCTCTCTCTCTCTGTCCCTCTCTCTCTCTCTCCCTCTCTCTCTCTCTCTCTCTCTCTCTCTCTCTCTGCTCTCCTAAAATCCGTTGGTCCCACTCACAATTGCATCACTCTCATGTTGAATTTGGGGGAACTAGATGCCTCAGAATGCTTCTGCACATGCTCCTGTCAGGTACCCTCCTCTCAAGCTCTTCCAGACACAAAGAGCTCCTCTAATAGGAAGACTTCACACTTAATGTCTCACCATCTCTCTTTCTCGCTGTCTCTTAACCTGCCATACGCTCTGCCTTTCTCTCTCAAAGTCCCTCACTTAACCTCCCTCTATTCTCTCTTAACCTGTCTCTCTAAACATCTCTCACCATCTCTATTAGCCTTGTTCACACTGAAACCACTGCTACCTCTTTCTCCTGCAGTCTTTCTCTGTCTTTGCTTCCTTCTGCCTCATCACATAATCGGGGAAACAGACAGGCTTTGTTGGAGTGGAACTGGGCGTTTAGTTTGTGTCCTCTGGGTTTTTCTGTCTCATTCCATCTATTCTTCTGTCTCTTTTTGGGCTCCTTCTAAAATGTTCTTTTCATATATAAAAAAATATTCCTTTTATTCTGTCATCTGGAGAGAGACATGTACTTCATCCGCCCTCTTTCTCCTCATGCACACCAGCATCATTGTCCGTCTCCCTCATCTTATGTCTTGTTTCACCTTCCCAGGTTGTTCTCTCTTTCCCTCTGGGTTCATCTGTTTCATTCAATTATTTCCTGACTGTTTTCATTGCCTCTTCCTTAGTGGTTCTTTCCTTTTCCTGCCATCTGTGGCCTCACTCTCTACTTACTTTACAGCCCACTCATATTTTTTTTTCATTTTGTAACATTTGACTTAATGTTCTGTATTACACTGGTGGAAATTGTGAGGGAAAGTTGTGCAAGTTTGGCAATTAAAAGGACACTCCACTGACCTTATGTGTTAAAAGTTCACTGACTAATTACTGGGTGAACAGAATGAGTAATTAATTGACGAAGTGACTTTTTAAGCAAAGATTTTGCTTCAGCTTCCCAACTCTGAGTGGTTACTGGCCTCTTTGTCTTCTGAGATAATAACTTCGGGTTTTGGACTCTCAAGAATTTGAAGGAAAGTTTTGGCATTTTGGGAAATGTCATTTTACTTTTTGCTGACATTTAGATGACAAGATCGATACCACTCTCATAACTAAGCAGTAAATATGGAGCTGTAGCTGATCTTTCTCTAACCTTAACCATAGTGCTTCTGTTGCCTAAACCCAACAAAACACTGAACTACTCGATTCTGTGGCGTGAGAGTACTGCGTTTTGGTTGACGGCCATATACGTTAATATCTTCCTTCCAACTTCCAAACGAATGAAAAAATAATCCATCATGGTCCATACAAAAACAATCACTTGCATTTTAGTTGCACAGGGACTTTTTTTTCTAATTCACATCAACAAATACCAAACTGAGCTTTGGAGAGTGTTGTATAGTGTGTGTGTGTGTGTGTGGGTGTGTGCGTGTGTGTGTTATGTATGTATTTAATTTGTAGGAGATGCAGTTGCTCAGGAAGAAAATATGAAAGCGCATGCTTGAATGTCAAAACATTCTTTACTTAAACAATTAAGAAATGCAATTTCTTTGCGGCTGCATCCACATGAATCATCGTACGGGTTTGACAGCTATAGGATCTCACCAAAAAATTCTATCAGTGGGCACCAATAAGTTTGTGTTAATTCTTAAGTGGCATTTATCCTCACCATCCATCACACTGTTCAGCTACACAGAGGGTTTGTCTTTCTTTTGTGAAAGTATGAAACCATAAAAAAACAAAAAAAACTGTCAAAATACTTTATACAGGCATCTAGATGCTATGAAGGTGTATGATAAGTGGCATTTTTGTGATTGATGTTGGGACTAAAAGTCATATCTCAACCCCTGCAGCATGAATTTTTAGTACAGTTTATAAATCTTAAAAACTCTCATAAATCCATAATTACGTCGCAGTCTGTAATGTTTTTTAAAATTTGATGCGTTTTATAATTGAAGATTTCGTTTTCAAACAATGCAGCCATATCCAAAAGCACAGAGTTGCTGCTCTTGCTGGATATACTGTAGTTGTGTTATAAGCGGTTTAAACCACAGATATAAAAGTATGGCAGTATAAACACACTTAATAATAATATCTTTTGTTGCAGTAAATTTTCTGTATTTGTCCTAAATAAAATCCTGGTTCATCTCAAACTTATTAAAATGAAACATTGATAAAACAGAACTCCTACTCATTGGTACAAAATCCAAATTATCCAAAGTCAACAGTTTTTCCCTCACAATCGACAGCTCTTCTGTTTCCCCCTATCCTCAGGTTAAGAGTCTGGGTGTCATCCTCGACAACTCATTATCATTCCAATCCCACATCAGTAACATCACTGGGTCTGCATATTTTCATTTACGAAACACTCCGCCCCTTCCTCACCCCCTATACGGCCTCCATCCTTGTTTACAGCCTCGTGACCTCCCACATTGACTACTGTAGCTCTCATCTCTTTGGCCTCCACTATAAATCCATCCATAAGTTCAAATCCACGTTCTGCCCGCATCATCACTGAAACGTCCTCATCTTATCACATCCCCGCTATCCTGCAGCAACTCCACTGGCTCCCGGTTAAATTCAGAATAGATTTCAAAATCCTCCTGTGCACCTTCAAGGCCAATCACAACCTCGCCCCCTCATATCTGTCTGATCTCCTCCACATTGCCACCTCCTCCCGCTCTCTCACATCTTCCTCTTCCATCCACCTCACTGTGCCCCCTGCTCCCCTCCTCATCATGGGGAGCCGAACTTTCAGCCGCTAGGCTTCCAAACTCTGGAACCCAGTCCCACCGTACATTAGATACATTGACTCTCCTCTGGTCTTCAAATCCAGGCTCAAAACCTACCTGTTTAAGATCGCTTTCTCACTATATTCTGTAATTTCATTGTCCTGTCATTATCTTCTGTTTTATTTGTTTGATGATTGTTGTGTCCTTGAGTGTTTTGAAACGCTCTTATAAATAAAATATATTATTATTATTATTACTTCACTGATCACACCCTCAAGTAAAGTGTTAAAGTATAAAACTTTTATTCACCAGATGCCATTCAGAAAAATCCGATTATTTGCTTTTTTGTTGGAGTATCAATCATTTTGTTGGGCTACCTGTCACACTTTTTCTAAACAGTGGATATCTTATTTGGAATGAAACCCATCAATATTTTTTTCACCACAGACAGGCTTTTTATTCCTTTTCTTTCCCCTCTTGTTTATTTTTTCTTCCTCTTCTTCCTCTGTCCACTCAAGGCCCTGGGGCCGGTCTATTGGCTTGTCAGGCAGCCAGGATCCAGCATGTCTGTCAGGGCTGAGTCAGCCTGCCAATCAGTCACTCAGTCAGTCGGTTGGTCTGTCAGCCTTCCCTTCAGTCTCAACTCTGTTGAGGTAAACATTAGCAGGGGGTGCATGGAAAAACATTTCCCTTTTAGCCAGTGCTCACAAATGAGCGTATTAGTATTCCACACAGTGCGGCACTTTCCAGCACTCTCTAATCGCTCGGCATCAGGCAACTTCCAACCAATGCAGAAAATCAATGACATCATAGCCACATAATTGCATGTTACCAGCAGAAACACGAGACTCCAGCGCCTTTGTACATTCTTGTGTGTAAGAGAACGTGGGAGTATTCCTTTGCACGTGCCAGCATATGTTCATTATATGTGTAAAACAGTTGAGATCATGGGACTCATCCCCTAAGCCCCCTGAGTGATACTTGCAGCGCGTGTGCAGGGTTCTCTAGTGAATACGAGCGTGCAGCTAAATTACTGTAAACGTAACGGAGAACAGAATACATTCTCACGTGCTTGGTCTCCTGGGTTTCTTAATATCTGCGGGCGAACACTGCACCATCTGCACTGCTCAGAACACAAAGGGGGAGGAGGAGGAGGATGGGCGGAGGAGAGAGAGAACATTTTCATAGAGAGATAGTAGCATTAGCTGCAATGCTGATCACTGACCTGACACTCTGTTTCCAATTTCAAATTCAAATGCAGAACTCATCCTTGGGGACCCTCACCTTTCTCCTTCTTTCTATGTCTCTCTCTTTCCTCTCTCTCTCTCCTTGGCTCTTCTCCTTCACTCCCTCTCGCCTTTCCATCTTATCCCATCCTGCTCTCAATTCGCTTTTTCAATTTCGAAACGCTTTGAAGCCAATGCCAGCCTCGAGATCCCCCCCCACCTGAGACTGAACTCGGGGACTCCTTACCTTTTTTTTTTCTTGTCTCTGTATTTCTCCTCGCTGTCATCAATCTTCCAGCTCTCTCTCTCTCTCTCTCTCTCTCCCCCCTCCAACCTGGCCTTGCTTTTCTCACTCCATTTCTTTTACTACTGGCTGTATTGTTCTTGCTTGAAAAACTGGTTTCTGGACAGGGGGAAGTAAATCTTTTGTGACCTGCAATTCCCTGCTGGGCCCCTCCTCTTTGACTTTTTTAGTTAAGCGTCTCTCGGCAGACACAAGCACAAAGCTGTAATACGATACAGATGGAATATAGTATAAACAGAGAAAGGCCGTCTAATCCTTGTCCTCCCCATCCCTGTGTTCTTGTCTAGTCGCACCCTCTACTCATCCTTTCTTCTTAAAACTACGTTTTTGTTTTAGCTGCTTTGCAGCTTCTTCTAGGTTGAGTCAGTGACCAGAGATGGTTTTTATATGGGTATGTGTGTATATGTGCCTACTTGTCCTTGTAAAATGTGTCTCTGAAACTTTTATTGTTCATGCTGAGTCTGTGTCATTACAATGGTCTCTCAGAAACACAAAGTTGGTGTAGCGAGCACCTCAAATGCTCCTTTATTTGATTCTACTTTAAGTGTTGTGTATTTCTATAGCCTGAATTCCAAGTCTTTTAGAACTGATAAATTCAATATCATCCATCCATCCATGGGGATCTAGAAGGGGGCCTGGTGGCTCAGTTGCAGAAGAAGCATTCGGCATAAAAACTCATGCCAAATCAACGTGTGGAACACGCTGTGGTGACCCCTGCAGGGACAAGCCCAAAGCCGCTCATTGTCTTTTATTGATTGGGATCTAGAAGCAGACAGCACCCTGCATGGTTCACAATATTTGGACTGCGCTGTAAAAATTATTTAATTTGTGTAAGTACAGTACCGCAGTCATAGCTGTTTTTTAAAGTGGACAAGAGCTTTAAGAGCTGTTGCTAGAAGAAAGCAAATGGCTGGGCAACGTGGAGTGAAAGGGGCATACGTCATGGTGGCATGTACCACAGAGGAAGACCACAAGCTGCTGTCTGAGATAAGACCCACCATAGAAGCCCTTATCTCATCTTAGAAACCATGTCATAAATTCTGCCTAAACAGGCAAAGAAGTGTTTCCTGTCTGTAAGAGAGACTTTTATAAAAACAGTGCGGTACAAGCTGCAGAAAGTGGAATAAATTTAGCAGCATAATACAATACAGTGGCAGTGTGTTGAGGTAATAAAACCCCTCGTTGCCTGACTGATCTACTAATCACTTCTCATCAAAAGTACCACCCCCATCTACTTTGATCTACAGATTAGGCTACTGAGGTTGGATACATGCCTTCCTGCACATGTTTATCTGCAACAAAACTAATGTCAGGCATTTCATTCCAGATGAGGTGTAAAGGCTGCACATGAAATAAACATGATAATTATCATAACATTATGACAATGCTAATATGTTGAGATTTAATGTTTTCCATGCATTTGTTGAAATATTTTAATCTAGCATCCCTAGCAGCCTCTCTACCCCCTTAACCAGAAAAGCCAGTCGCCCCAGCAGTCTCTACTTCACAGCACATCAGCCTATACGAGCTGTTGTAGTGCGCTATCGATCTTCAACCATTGGCTGCTTTACATTAAGAAAGGTGATAATGTGGCAGAAAGGGTGTAATCAATGAAGAAAATGTGAGGTGTCTGTGTTGTTGCGATGCTTCTCAGCACCACAAAGAATGGTCTGGGAATGGTCAAAGCGCTTTACACTGCTTCTCATTCACCCATTTGCACTCACAATCACATGCACACAGATGGGGGAGCTGCTATGCAGGTGGCCAACACTCACTGGGAGCAACTAAGTTGGGGTCGAGTGAATTACTCAAAGAAGCTTCAACATGTGACAACCGCGAGAATGGTGGACGACTCTACCTTTCTGCACCACAGTCGCCCCGTTACGTTGTTCCGAATGAACAGTACAAGCCATGATAACTTTGTCCTTTACAAATGTTTGTTACACTGAAGAGACGCCGAAATGCCACTGACCTTAATGAAGCTATCAAATTAACTTGTGAAGCAGAGACTGCACATTAATTTGGAGCCTAGATAAAACAGCACATTGGGCAAGAATTGATATCTACAGGGCAGTTATAGACCCAAAAATTCCTGTTTGAAGAGTTTCCCAGCGTTTCTTATAGGGTTAAGGGAAAAAGAAACAATCTGGTTAGTGATCACTAACACACTAACAGACTCAGTAAAATGGATTAAACATATGCTGAATTTAATGAACTCAACATTACTGTAATTAACCAAACCTTTAAAGAAAAACAGAGAGAAATAGTGTGAAGGAAAAATACAGAAAGGTCACATGTGGGCAAGTAAGCCAAAGAAAGCAAGTGTAGGAGAGAGGTGAATCTGAAGCTATATTTATTATGAAATGACATTCTGTATAGTTTATGGTAAAGTCTTCAGTCTGTGCTTGAAGTCTCTGCTAACAATAACAAGCATTAACCTGTAACATCATAAAAATGGGTTCAATGCACGCAGATCACATGGCGGCCGTCTTCTGTGTAAAAAGTGTGGAACTTCAAACGTTGTGGTGGCTAAAAGTTTTCCTGATGATGCATGTTAATGCTAAGTTTACTCAAAATGCACAGTGCATAAGACACACACTGACCTTAAAGACAAGAAAAAAAATACAATTGACTTCATTTCATTTTCCAATGTTACCTTTGCAAAAGCTATTGTTAGCAGCTACATTTACTTTAACCAGTGAAAATGATATACTTCCTTGTGGTCCACACACAGTGGAATCAGCATAGGGAAGTATGAGGTACTATTCAGCTCTCTCTCCCCATTTGCTACTTTTCCTGCCAGCAAATCTGCAAATTTTGACTTAATATTTTAGAATCAGTTGTTGCATGTTGCATCCTGTGTATTTCCTGTCATGTATCCTGTGTAGCATGCTGTTTCTCCCCTGCTGTTGGTGCAACCAGATTTGCAAGCCTTTCCTATCCTGTGCTCCATGATACACAACCCGTGAAGAACTCTGTATTACTAATAATCTGTCAAGTATTGCTTAAAGGTAACTGCAACTCCTTTAATGTGTGTGTGTTCTATGTTGATGTGTGCATTCCTTCTCTCTTCACACTCTATTGCATATATCTTTTCTCCAGCCACGAAGTGGACCACAGAAGCAGGGTGAGCACCCCTCCCTTGTGTTAGGGTAATTGTGTTTTTGTATGAACTGTCCAGCTGCATTATACTAGGAAGAGCCCAGTGTCTACCCTCGTCTCATCACTACAGCTAGTTGGGCTCAACAATGCTGGCAGCAAACTCTGCTCCCAGGTTCTATGCTGATTCCAGCCAGTCTCATGAACTACATTGCATCAGATTTACCCACGATCAGAGATGTTCTGTTGGTTGTTGCTTTACTGAGACTTCCTTTTTTTTTTAGCAGACAAGTACATCTGCAGTAGAGAGGAGGAAGGTGCAGGACGACATTGGTTAAATGATTAGATCATGAGAGGGTGTTATGTCTTCTTATGCTGCCATGAGACATGACAGATAGAAAAGATGAGGAGGTGGCAGCCAGAAAGATTGAATGCAAGGACAGGCAAACAAAGGCAGGGAGGAAGACAGAAAGGCTGCAGACAGAAAAAAAAAAAACAAGGAGATGAAGAAAAGGGAGACAAAGGTGAACTAAGACCAAGTCGGAAGAAAAATGACAGTGAGAGAGACAACGATTTGAAAACCAGACACAGTTGTAGGTGAAAAGTTAGGTGGTAGACAGACAGACAGACCAAAGCAGCCAATCTAATGCACCGCTATCCTGTGGGCTTTATGTTAAAATGTGCTGATATAGGGCTTAGCTGAAGGAGGATTTTCTCCCTTTAGTTTGGCTTTTCTTCTAAGTAGCACTGCGAAACAGTCTGCCACTGTACAGGCCCTCTGTGCATACATATGGAATTCCATTAACCTTTCTGGTTCTATTGGTTAAATGTCAGCATGGTGCATGAAATTGAATTGGTCATTGATTCGGGAGCAGGACGATTCTCCTACTCAGTTGTAGACAAGGACCATACAAACGGATTGAATCTGGAAGTTTCGTGCTGGGAACAAACTACAGCGTAAATAAAAACGCTCCCAGGAGTATAGGATGTCTGTGAGGACAGCTGTGATATGTCTTCGCTACAGATAAACAGAGACTTTCAAAGGGAAATTTCAATGCTTTTTAGCTGAAAATAGCTGCCAGTCACTTCCAGTCCGAATATTGGATAAGTAATGTCAAGTTTTGAAGTTTGTAGAGCATTTTAAGTGAAGCAAAAACAAACCAGGCCCATTAGAAACACCTACTATAATTGAAAAGATACAGTTGTTCTGTCATAAAAAATTTAGTAAAAGGGAAAATAACTAGACCATAGACTATATGCTTTTTCTGGCAACACTCATTTATGTTTTTATTGTTGGTTGTTTGCTGCAAAAAGATCCCCCACTGGAAGCCAGTGAGAACATTTTAATATTTGCCACACTTGGTGTAACACACCAAGACTGTGTTGTCAATAGGAGGTGACAGGTAATTTCCAGTGTTTAGTTTTTACCCAATAGCATACATTTGACAATCTGACAATCATTTCTCAAATGTATTAAAGTGGTGTCTTCTAAAATGAATATCCAGCCATCTGAAATGGGTACTGTATATTCATATCATATTTATTTATTTTTTTTAAACGATAAATATAAATTGGTGCTCGTACTGGTGTAGGAAGTCTGATATTTTCACTTATATTATCACTTTTTTCTTTAAGAAAAACTGTTAGACTGAAAGTACTGTAAATTAAAGCTGCACAAAATTACATATTAAAGCTGCACAAATCAATATGTTTGTATTAGCAATTATCAAATGAAAATGTGTCATTTGAAAGACGTCAGTCACAGTGGCAACACCAGCGATTTATCATTATAGGTATTAGTTCCACACACAGCTTTATAGAGCTTTTTAGCCTCACTTAGCCCAGTGGTTTGGTTTTATTCAGGACAATTTAACATTTTTGCTTCGTATCTCTCACATCATTCCTGTTTCCAACTGCAGTGGCTAACAATTTAGATCAAAGCTCCCTGCATAGGTGTATGTACACTAAACGCACCCGTCACCAAAGTTAGTAACTAACAAATGAACACAGCAAAACTATTTCCAAAACAAAGCTAAAACGATAGTGAATGTACCGAAAGACATTTGTTCAAAATGAATGGTTCCACGTCTGCTGGATGTAGAAATAGGCAACAATTTGATACCAGGACATCTTCAAATTGTAAAAATACGCTAGTGCTACTGCCACCAAGTGGCCTGGAAAAATCTACCTAATGTCTTTCAGACACCTCAGTTTTTCACTTCACCTTCCCAACAGTTTTTTGCAGTATAACAACTTCCTTACTTTAGTTATTCATTATTTATTATTTTAACTACAAGAAAAATGTGAAAAGTAAACTTTTTTGTTAAACCTTTGGTGCAACTTTTTCACAGAGTGGGATTCATAACACTTGATCTCAATCCCAACCTCAATGTGCTACACTTGTAATGCAACACAACTGAATTTTAAGACAATTGCAAATGCAGTAACTAATAATGATACATTACCATATTTTTGGAAGGGGGTCAAACACTTGTATTTTCCAGTTTGACACGGCATGAGTTTAACATTTAGCATTTTCAATTCCACATCCGTGGGCTCTACTGAATACTTGTGCTCTAAAGTGCCGCCGGATGCAAAAACAAACCCTGACCCACTCATTTGTGGAAGTTCAGTATTAACGGCAAGGGGTGGGGGGCAGTGCCTGAGAGCCGGCACAGGAGAACTTTTAAGAATATATGGAAGCTCAGATGGTAAAACAATGAAGAGCAGTAACAACCCTGCAGCTCAATAGGTCAGCGGATCGATGTGCAGGGATTACATGGTGCGATGTGGATGTCGATAGGTCAAGAGACATACACGCTAATGAAGCTGAGTTATGACTCATTCATCTGGCTACCGGCCACATACCCTCCAATCTGTTAATCTTCACTTTATTTTCCTACATACTCTCCTTCCTTTTGTTTTTTCTCTCTTCTCAAGCCTCTTATGTGTTTTTTTTTCTTATTGTCTAAGATTTTCTTTCTTTCTTTCTTTTCGCCTAGTTTTGATTCTTGCATCAGAATTGAAACCACCTACCATCACACTCTCCCACTACAGTGTCTTTGTTCTTACCAACCTATCTTCTTTCTCCTGATTTCTCTCTCGATGCTCTCAAGTTGCTCGTAACCAAATCTCAGGGTTCTCCATTACCTTCCTGCTAATACCCACATAATACCCCCTCCCACACACACACACACACACACACACACACACACACAAAGAAACATACATTGCACATTAGTATTACCCTCTCTGCAATGTCCAAGAACACAAACAGTCCAGACTTTTGCAGACACATTTTTTCATATCTGTGAAAATACAGACCTGTTATGTCAGTGCTGTTAATCCCAACTGAAAGCCTATTTATCTGACAGCTGAAGGATAAAATATCACTCCAAAAGGTGTGACAAACTGCACCAGAGATAAAAAGAAGACCTTGTGAGATTGTTTTTACCTCACTTACAGAGTTTTGTAATGTTTCTCACTAAGTTGACAGTGCAGTGCAGTAATGTACATGTGTACTCCTCGAAAAGCTGAGACAATGAAAAAATGTGACAGGGGTTGAAGCAGTTTGACTTTGTTTTTAAAGAGGATTGCAGAGAGATACAGTAATCTGTGTAATACTGGGCAAAATTGCAGCTTTTAGCACTGCTTTCATAACCACTCTCTCACCAGGCACTTTCTGCACTACAACACTCTGTCATCAGCAAATGGTGAGTTTCTCTCGTTCTTAACCTTCCCTCTGCCTTTCCACTCAGCTGCATTATCATGGGCTGCTCATATAAACACCTGCCAAGATGGTGACAGAGTGGCTGAAATGTGCACCCTTTTTTTAGTCATGACCCATGTGTGGGACCTATTAGTGCATTAGAATCTGTGTCTCTAGTGTGTGTGTTTGTGTGTGTGTGTGTGTGTGTGTGTGTGTGTGTGTCAGGCTTAAAGTTTATGTTACAAATCGTATGTGCATTACACCCACAGCTCAATTTGCCTGTTAGTGGGAAGGCACACTATGAAGAGAAGCAGTCAACTAACAAGGACAGGCAGAGCAACAAAGAGAGGAGAAATGACATTACCAACTGAGTTTTGGAGCTTTTTGTTAAGGCCATTAAAAGTGAACACAACTACAATGTGATATGCTTCAGACATTCAGCCCACATGCAGCTCTGATTTGTGGCCCATGTGTTTGCCTTCATAGCATAACAGGGAAAACAGGACAATAATATTGAGGTTGGTAAAACAGAAAAAGAAATAAAAACAACTACAAAGGCCCTTATGGAGGTGTTGAGCCCACTGTAAAGTGCTCCATAGCCTCTGTAAATCAACTGGAGAGTTATTATCTGGGTGATATTCCTTGAACAGGGCCTCTATACAGTGTGTTCACTGCAACTACAACAAAAGGTGATTAGAAACTTTTACTTTTAAATTCAGTTCTATTCAAAAGACATTAATGACCACACAGGTGACACGTTCACAAGGTAAATCTAATAAAATAAGATGATTCTGTTTAGAGGGGTAGGTTTTACAGTTTATGTGTTAGCCTATGTGGCTGGTTGAATTTAATTGCTATCGTTAGAAATGTTATAACTAATTGTTATCATTGAATTATTAAAAGATTTAATATTCAGCTTTTCCTTGAGTGTGAAACACTATTGAACATTTTTCTTGAAAGAAAACAACACTGAAAAAATGAATGCAGGAATAAAGTAATCCCGAAAATAATTGTTTTAATAGTTATTACGTTGTCAGGTGAGTAACATTACCCACTGGTAACCCACCCAATACATGTTTTTAGACTATTAGAAAAAATTATTTAACATTTAAAATACGGGGCATTTTAAACATTTCTTTCATTATGTCATATATTCCTCATTTTGATATGGTGGCGACTTTGTAGAATTAGTACTTCACGTTGCATATGCTCAGTCAACTTTTTTTACAGTCAAAGAATGTAACGTTTTGTTGACAGAAAGCTTCTTGTGTACGTGACTCGTCAGACCTGACAAAATCCAGGGCTTCGGGTGGGAAAATTTATATCAGTGAAACAAAACTTTTTAACATTTGATTTGGTGTAAGAAACATTATTCCAGACTGTGACTCCTTGAATTCATTTTGTGCAGAAAATCTGTATTTGATTGTCCAACAGGAATGTGAGAGCATGATCTTGCTGTGGCTGGAGAAGTGTCAAATATTGCTGTTAGCTGCTTAAAACTAAAGTAATTGAAAAATGAATTAAACTCCTGGGACACAATAAGGGGCTTGAAAAAGTATTAGGCTGAGAGACCATGGAAGAGTGAGTTTGTGGCTAGATAACCTATTTTGCGCTTACTTACGTCGTCATTATTGCTGTAGCTAGTAATATCCAAATAACTGAATGCGGCTCTTGGTCACGATAACCTGATTGCACAAACAACCTATGGATTCATGATTTTCAAAAGGACTGTCTCCATAATTATGCTACACAATGGTGGACAGAAAAAAGAACAGGACAACCAAAATTACCTGAACACTGAATGTTCTTTTTTATTTTGTACAACTATTGAATTTTTCTCCTTTCTGTGTTTTCTGTGTTACCTCTTTCTAAGTCCCTGTTAGCATATTACCTGCATAGATTGATCTGATTAGTTTTGAATAAATTCAGGAAACGCATTTATTTATTTATTTATTTGTATGTAGTGATTGACTCAGATCACTCTCAGTTGTCAGCTTTAAAACTGGTTTTCTACAAAAAGGCTCTGATAAACCAACCAATCTGCCTTCTCAGCACCAGACCGCAGATGGACACATTTAGTGGGTAAACTGATGAATGTAATAGAGGCATTTAGCAGAGCTAGATCTTTCTGGGGAGATGTTGCAGACTATACCAACAGTGTTGTGCCAGTTAATGTTTGTGATTCATATAGACAATTGACTTTTAGTGCTTCAAAAATGTATGTGACCTACGTTCTGTAAGCACCCTGAATGCCTCACATTATACAGAAATAGGATGCGAGGCAGCTAACCAGACTGCAAGGATGCACATCATATGAAAGAAGCCTTTACTGCTCCCGTTGAAGTGTGTGTTATTGGCACTCATCTTTATATTCTTCAGTTGCAAACAAATATGCACTTTTCACTGTTCAAGAACACAATTAAAAGGTGAGTAAAGCTAAAAGTTGAATTAATTTAAAACCTCTCTAATGATAATTTAATTGGAATAAAATAAGGACATGTGAAAACTCACATTTAGGTCGTGGGTAATGTAAAGAATAAAGAGAAAATAAAGTTTTCCACACAATCAGTCCTTTGCCCTTTACCATTATAGTTCCCTTCTGTGCAAGGTTCCAATTCCAGTTATATCTATTGTAAATCACAAAGGCTGCCATGCAAATAAAGTAAATTTAGCAAGTTCATCTGCAGACCTTGAGACTCTTTTCCTTTTGTGGCTTAATGCACAACTCAGTCCTGTGAAAGAAGCATTAGCTCCTGCGGGCTCTTAGGAATCCCACTTATCCTGCAGTTCAACACCTCACTTTCCTTTTACACTTGCAAAGTTAATGTACTGTAGATAAAATGAATAGATCCGTCATGCTTGACTAGAGAAGGTCCAGTTTTCAAAGACCTGTCACATATTATAGTCCAGAAAGAGAAAAAGACACAGCTGGTACAGAATCACTTGAATCCCAAAAAGTCATTAAATTGAGGGATTTAACATCACTGATGCCAAGGTGACACTACAGTGACACCTGGTATTACAAAAGTCCAACTACTTGCTTATCTGAATGTCCAATGCCTACTAGGTGATGTCATTTTGGTAACTTGAAACTTGAATCATGTTTAGTTGTTCCTTAGCATTTAACTCTAGAAAGACAAAGCAACTTGCTCTAATCAATTTCTTCCTCTGTTGTGTGTGTGTTTAGTTTGAGCCCAACCAGCCTCAGCCACCCTCTCAGGCCATAGGGACCGATCGAGCACAAAGCACAATAGAGTGCTGACTTGATTTCCTATTATTCGTACAGGAGCAACTCTTTTTTCTGTGGACGGGTGCTATAATGGAGTGTAATGACAGAATTGAGGTGTTTTTGGAGCAGTAGTGCAGCGCAACACCAGGGCCAATTTCTTCTCTCTAAATTTGTTTGTGTTTCTCTCCCAAACCTGTTTTCCCTTTGTGTCAGCTCCTAATAGTGTCAACAAATCAAGAAATACCCCCAGACTGCATGTATGTTGGTGTTGCAACAAATGTGTGTGTGTGCGTGTGTGTGTGTGTCTGTGTACATGCAAATATGTGCGAGCTGGTGTGTTACTCATGTTATTCTGGTCTCTCTGGAATCTGATTGTCAGATCTAACCACATTTCCTCATCGCCTCCTCTTTTCCCTATCATCTCTCTCCTGTCCATATCTCTTTCTCTACCTTCTCATCCTCCCACTATCTCTCACAGTCTCTTGCTTTTCCCTTCCTGACTCCTTTCCTGTTCCGATGGGGCTTCTCAGGGTGTATCTTTCCTGTTTTCCTCCCCTTCATCCAATGCAATTTTCTTTTTATCAACATTTGATTTCCACTGAGTGAGTTGTCCTCTGCTGAGAGAGCAACAAAAGACACAGGGCAGGAAAAAAATGCAAGAAACACTGTTTACCTAACTTCCCTCTTGCCTCTTTCTGATGTTCAATTGCTCTTTATCTCTTATCTCTCCCTTTATCCTCTCTCTGTCACTCCCTGAATCTGTCCTTCTCCTGCCAAATGTGGCCCCAATTTTTTTTTCTAGATGACCATTAGCTTGTATCACTGTGCACCAGCAATAGCTAACTGACTGCTGTCTTTCATTACTGTGGTGACTACATACCTTTTCCAAATTAAGCTCTGCATGTCATAATAGTTGAATATGGTAATAGTGGCAGATTTACAACTTGAAATATATCCATTCTTCGTATTTCCAGCTGGTGACCACTGATTTTACCAGCTGGCACTGGCAGATCATCTTAGGGCTCAAAGGACTGATATTCACCTGTTTTCCCACAAAGCTAATGATACTGTCGTCAGGCTGGAAGCCAATCCTGGGTTTTGTGGGAAGCTAGGCCTGGGATTGCAGCTTACACATTAACACACTGTTTAATCGAGAAATTGCTTTTAGCCCTTCATCATGCCGACACTGAGGCATGTGGAGAGACTGCTTGACAGGCCCGTCGTGCCTAGTTACAGTTACTCAGCTCTGACTGACCAATCACTGTTTAGGGGAGGTGCTCAGTGAACAGTTTTGATTGTCTGTTTGTTTTTTTTTCAGCTTTTCTTTGTTAAGATCTGGTTGACACTGTTGATATGAATAATATGCTGATCTCCACCTCCACACACACACTTGCTATATTGGCCTCATTCACCAAAATAAAGAAAAAAAGGAAAAAGGGAAATGTCCCATTCTCATTTTGCCCCCACGCCTTGAGACATCCATTGTGACAAATTCATAATTCAAAGTCCTTTTAATGATGTGATTAAAAAGTCATTTTGAGCGTCTTTTGTAATCTCCCCACCCTCATGCACACACTCTTCTTCTTTTCCACCCTCTACATCTTTTCTGCAGACTGAATGTTTCTAATTTGCTCTTAATGAAGGCTAACTCTTAATGAGCCTCCAGCCCTCCTCCTCATCCTCATCCTTCCACTATTTTTGCTTTTCTCCTAAGCAGCTTTGATCTTTGAGGATGAATTGATTACCCTATGCTTGGATGCAGATTCGAGGCAGCTCATTGCATAACAAAGTCCTCTGAGAGAGGTACTGGCATATGGCTGCCGAATGGAGCTGCTGATTGTGGATATCATTTAGATGGAATCCTCTTTTCCAATGATAAACTTCAACTTCCAGGAACTTCCTGGTTACGTTAACAGGCTGGAAAACCTGATTTAAAATTGTAATGACATTCATAGTAACACAATTATTATAAATAATCCATCCTTGTAGCTTTTTTCAAACACTGTATTAAACTATGTCTAGACTGTTCTTCTTTTCCTTTCAGGGGTCAGCAAAGGGAATAATGTGCCTCCATCTAACCCTGTCCTCTGCATCCCCTTCACTCACACCAACTTAACTTCATGTCCTCTCTCACTACATCCATAAATCTCCTGTTTGGTCCTCCTCTAGACCTCCTGCCTGGCAGCTCCAACCTCACCTTCCTTTTATCTATATATTCACAGTCCCTCCTCTGAACATGTCTTAACTACCTCAATCTGGCCTCTCTGACTTTATCTCCAAAACATCTAACATGACTCTGATGTCCTCATTCCTGATCCTGTCCATCCTCGTCACTCCCAAACAGAACCTCAACATCTGAAGCTCTGTTACCTCCAGCTCTGCCTCCTGTCTTTTCTTCAGTGCCACACTCTCTAAGCCGAACAACGTCAATGGTCTCACCACCATCTTAAACACCTTTCAAGGTGCTGCACATCTTCACATCTGCACATCTTGTTCTTAAAAATCGGCACCAGTACACTTCTTCTCCATTCCTCGGGCATCCTCTCACTCTCCAAGATCTTTTTAGTCAGAAACTCTACTGCCAACTCTCCTAGATGCTTCCATACCTCCACAGGTATGTCATCAGAACCAACTGCCTTTCCAATCTTCATCCTCTTCAACTCCCAGATCACATTAGCTGTAGTGGTCCAGTCATCTGGAAGCACCTCCAAACCAACCAGAGTCTGTCTCAGTTCCTCCCTGAAAACTACAGAGCATTCTGCCTTTTTCAACCTTCAACACTTCATCCTCTGGTCTGCCTTTGTCATCTTTATCTTCCTCACCACCAGTCATTTTACACACCACCATCCCGTGTTGTCTGGCTACACTCTCCCCTACCAAAACTTTACAGTCATTGATCTCTTTCAGATGACAACATCTACACAAGATGTCGTCCACCTGAGTGCTTCTACCTCCGCTCTTACAGTATATGTCACCCTATGTTCCCGCCTCTTCTGGAAGAAATTGTTCACTACAGCCATTTCCATCCTCTTTGCAAAGTCTACCACCATCTGTCCTTCTGCGTTCCTGTACTGAAGACCAAACCTGCCCATCACAGTCTCATCACCTCTGTTCCCTTCACCTACATGTCCATTGAAATCTGGACTAATCACCACTCTCTCACCTCTGGGGATGCTCTGCATCACTTCATCTAACTCACTCCGGAATTTCTCCTTCTCTTCAAACTCACATCCTACCTGTGGGGCATAACCACTAACAACATTAAACATCACTCCTTCAATTTCCAGCTTCAGAGTCATCAACCTCCTCTTTTCACCTCTAGAACGTTCCTCACAAACTCCTCTTTCAGGATAACTCCTACTCCATTTATCTTCCTATCTGACCAATGGTAGAACAACTTGAACCCTGCTCCTAAGCTTCTAGCCTTGCTACCTTTCCACCTGGTCTCATGGAAACACAGTATATTCACCTTCCTTCTCTGTGTCATGTCAATCATCTCCCTAGCCTTCCCTGTCATAGTCCCAACATTCAAAGTATCTACTGTCAGTCCTACATTCTTAGCTTTCCTCTTCTCTCTCTGCCTACAAACACGCCTTCCTCCTCTCCTTCATTCGTCCAACAGTAGTCCAATTTCTACCGGTACCCTGTAGGTCAACAGCACCAGTGGCGGTCGTTGTTAACCCACGCCCCAACCCATCCGGTATGGAAGTCATTTTCAGTGTGAAAGTCATGATTCGCATTTTTTATTTGGCATGTATTTTATATCGGATGCCCTTCCTAGCACAACCCTCTGCATTTATCCAAACTTGGGACTGGCACAAAAAGACACTGGCTTGTGTCCTCTTGCAGTTGCATTATGTGTCTAGACTGTTTTGGTTCCTTATTTTAAAACATGTAATGTTGTTTTAAATATGATACTTATAGTTTAAATGCCCATTGTCAAACTCCATTTCTCACAAACCCAAATGTATGCGTGGACAACAGCGGGCTCAAACAAGTGTTACTATATGTATTATGATGATGTTCAATGGTCTACTAAAAAAGTCATAGGAGATCTATAACTTTTTAGATGCTAAGATGTATTTATTTAGAAGAACTAAAAAAATGCCTAAGAGGTTGTAAAAGAATGGTTTGACACTATGGGACATAAACATAAGTATCTTTCTGATGAAGAGTGTGATATTTAAAGGAACCATTAAGTGTGAAGCTTCCTGAAAAGGAAGTATAGGGGAAAACAACCAGGCTCTGTGCAAAAATGTCAACTTTCTTCATCCACCTTAACTCATCTTCTCTGCTGGTTTTACATGATCTTTTTACATTGCAGTTGATATTGCTGCTGTGTGATTTGAAAATTGCATTTTGATGAAGTGCCAAATTATTTTGAAAACAATTATTTGTTCAATGCTTTAATGGGTAAGTACAGGCTGGACTATGTTTTGGACAGGTCGAGTGACATCCGGGAATCTTAGGCTGCATGCATTATATTAGCCAACTTTTAACCTCTGGACAGGGTCAGACTAACTGTTTCCCATACATCTGGTCCTCAGGCTAAGCTAAGATCCTGCACAAGAAGAAGAAACGTGGGAAGACTTATAAGCACAGATATAGAGACGTAAACAAAGCAGAATTTGCTTAACATTATTACACCTCAAGGGTTCACCACAGGCAGTTCATAGCTACTTCTAAAATACAGTATAATTGATAGAAAGTTTACAGGACTACAGGTGTTGTTCATCCTTGGCCTTTTCTCATGCACTGATTCCCTAACCTAAACAGCCAATGAGAGTAGTTTCTCTCATCGATGGCACCACCGTTGGTTCAATTCAATTCAGTTCAATTTGCTGAATCAGCTGAAAATCTGGCGACGGATGTCAGAGACCCGCCAACGGTGTGGGACACGCCACAAAAACTAGGCCAACAAACACACACTGACTGCCTGACACTTGCAGATGGCCGACCGTCAGCTTGGTGTGTCACAGCACTAACAGGGAAATCTGGTTTCAATCTTATCATCTGTCTCTCAGCAGAAAGGTGAATAAATGTATTTCCCTATTGGTTAGTGTGTGTGTGTGTGTGTGTGTGTGTGTGTGTGTGTGTGTGTGTGTGTGCACGCATTAAATGAACGGTTTTATAAAAAAAATAGTTTGTTCTTTTGTTCTAATGGTGTCAAATAAAATATCACATAACCACAGAGTAAACATATTGACAAGTAAGACTACATATCAGAGCTAATAACAGCTTTGTCCTCTTTCAATGTTCAGTGATGTGTCTGTATTTGTGTCTTTTTGTGGTGGTTACACGGTCCGTCACAGGGAAGCTGACAAACTTGGGAACAGGGCTCATTTTTTAGGCTGGGAAATTCTTCTTACAAACCAGTGTCCTGACTGTTGCTTACCAAGGGAATGTGTGTGTCTCTGTGTGCCAGTGCCCTGGTTTAACTAGCAGAGTAAGGTACAGTTTGAAAATCATATTCATGAAGTGAGGATAGATATATGGATAGATATACCTGTGTCAGTGTGTGTGTCTGTGCATACAAATATCTGTGCATACAAATAAATAATAAATATATGTACAAGTGTGCATGTCACCAAGAACGCATCAATCCTTGTATTGTATACTTGTATTAGTTTATTTGTGTCTGTATTTGTAGGTGTATCTCTGCAATTGTGTGTGTGTGTGGGGGTGTGTGTGTGTTTGTTGAGACAGACAGATCTGTGGGCACAGTAGCTATTATGGAGCCGCCAGAGCCAGTGCGCTCCATTAATAAAACAGGCAGAGGCAGTCAGAGGTTGGTCCCTGGATAGCTGGCCTGGCTTTTTCAACAGTGTGTCTCCCTGCATGAGTGTTTATGTGGATGTGTGTGTAAAAAAACAGATCTGTCATTGAAGAAAGACCACAATAGGTTGGTTAGAATAATATGGTTACAGCAACCCCCTGCTACCAGCACCACCCTGCTGTCCCTGTGTGGTCTTCTGACTCATCTTGCACAGACTCACTCACTCACTCACACATACAAACACACACACAATGTGACTGGTCATATGCCAGCAGCCCACAGAGGTGTGTGTGTATCTAAAGAAAGTTTGTGGTTTTTCAGGGTGAGGTACGCAAGGTCTGTGTGGGCATGTCAAGGTGAACTGTAGGCGTGTGTTTTAGTGTGTGTGTGTCTGTGTGTGTATATGTAAATAAAGTAGACATCTGTGTGAATGTGGTTTCCTTTGTCCAGTGTTGCTGAGGGTTTAAAATAAGATGAAGCAGGAAAGGGATGAGGAAACAATCTATCCTTCTGGATGTAGCACAAAGGACACACACACCCACACACACACGCACACACATAAAAAATGTGTACTTAAGCACACACAAGCACTATGTCTGTGTGCAAAAACTCCCACCCCCACTCAGTCTTCCTGCTTCTCATCTACACACACACATACACTCACACACTTCCACAAAGACATTTATTCCTGTCTCCCCAAACTGAATAAAGATGCACACATGCACACACACACTTTGTAGCTTTGACTTTCACCCTCTCTCCTCTGCCAAAAAAATGTAGCAACTTGTCCAACATAAGAGGTGAGTGTTGGGCCGTGATGGAGCGCTGCAAAACAACACCATTAAAATAAATGGTCAGGCTGTCACAGCATCAATTATACTGACAGTCTCTCTCATTCACTCCCCCTCTCTCTCTCTCTCTCTCTCTCTCTCTCTCTCTCTCTCTCTCTCTCACACACACACATGCAAACACACATACACATAGATCAAGCTGACTTTATTTCTCCTCCATCCAAATTCTATCGCTCATTCTCCATCTCCTCCCAGCTCCCTGTAGGCCCACGTCTCTCTTTTATTTCATCCTCTGTGGCTCGCTCATTATCTCTCTCAGGCAACAGTTCTGTCTCTCTGATCAATCCCTCCTGTCTTTTTCCTTTATCCCCATCTATCCTTTTCACTCTCTCCCTCTACCCCCCCCCCCCCCCCCCCCCCCCCCGCCCATCCCCTCCCTCTCTGAATTTCTGACTTTGTCATTTGGACTTAGACATGACTAATCGCTATCACAGCTTATCAGGCTGCTGCTTTGGCCCCACTGTTCTTGTCTGGCTTGCCCGCTGTGTGTGTTTGCGTCTGCGTGTGTGTGAGTTAGTTGGTGGGAAATAGGCTCAGTCATGGTCGGAGTGACAGTGCCAAATCTAAACACAGGATTTAGAGATGCAAGGTCTGGTAGAATCAGCACCTGGTGCCAGCTGTTGCTGCTCTTTCTCTCTCTGTGTCTCACGCACTTTCTGGACTCCAGTTTCATGGTAGTACACTTGAGGTTTCTGTGTGGGTTCAAAGTGCTGCACTGGGTGTGTGGATGAATCCTAATTTAATTAATCACTGTGAATGATTGGGTCATTCTGAGCATGAGCACAAGATTTATAGTTTTGTATTTGACATGTTTCTTCTTTATAAAACTCTTTCAATAACTTATATTATAAAGAAATGATGAATAAGGATTGTTGAAAATACAATTTATATGATTAATGTTAGAAGCCAGACTAAATGTATTATCAAATTAGAGTTATTTAGACCAACATCACAAATGATGCAACTACTAATATTATTCATCTGTTGATACAATTTTAATGTTTTAGTGAATGACATGCCAGGAAATTGTTCATCAAAACCTCAAATTCCCCAGAGTTCTTGGTAATTTCTTCAGATGTCTTCGATTGATGATGAACAGTCCATCTTCAACAGATGTTGAATTTACATAAATATCCACTTATCCATCCATTTTCTAACCACTTATCATATTCATGTTCATTTGCCGAGAGGCGGGGTACACCCTGGACAGGTCTCCAGTCACAGAGGGACATACACAGACAGACAACCATTAACACTCACATTCACACCTAATTTGGAGTCACCAATTAACCTAGCATGCATATCTGAGGGACTGTGGGAGGAAACCGGAGTACCCAGAGGAAGCCCACGCAAGCACAGAGAGAACATGCAAACTCCACACAATAAGCACAAAACCCTGCAAGTGGATTTAAACCAATTAATCTCTGACTGAAACATAATGATAGTCTATTTACATATAGAAAGAAACTTTGGGATATGGACTCAGAAATACATTTCACATTTCTGTCAGGAGCCTGGTTTACTTCTGTGGAGGTTGACTGAGCTCAGTATTTTTGTTAAACTATGAGGTGGTTTATGATCTCAGTAGCTGATTTAGCCGATATAAAGACAACCCACGCAGCTTATTACTGTTAATTAGTCCCACCTTTTCAGTTTTATTACTTCCAGCTCTCCACACAAAGTACAGTCACAGCTTTTTCAACAGGCCCGACCACAGACCACACGGCCGTGAAACTACAAGCATAAATCTCTTTCTCACTCTCTTTCTTTCTGTCTCCAGACACCCCATTGTGGAACTGCTGCAGCTTTTACTGTACTTATCCACAAGATGAAGCAGTCAGCAGCACAATGCACGTTTGTGTGTGCGCATGTGTGACGGTGACCTAATAGCAGGAGCTGGGACTGGCTGTTTCCTGTGTTTATTTTCATGTCATTAACAGTGCACATGGGGGAAAGGGAGTTCCTACTCTTGCTCACTCGGACACTTAGTTGACCAGGCGGTTCCAACTGACTGGAGACAAGGTGAAAGGAACGAAAAAATAAGCCCCCCTTTTATTAGGATTAGAAAAACAGGACACTGAGGCTAATAAAATATTAGCCACACTCCTCTGTTAATTTATTTAGTGCTCTTAATCAGTGCTGAATTACAGCCAGCAGTATCCTCCGTGAAAATGTCACTTTTTGAAAAATGTGGCTAGTTACTTTCAGATGAACGCAAATAGGTCACAATGACACTGTAATTACTGTACGGCAAGCAGTGTGTGTTAAGTCTGAAAGGAGTTTATAGTCAGTTAACTGTGAAGAATTAAAATCAACATCACACTAATTTCTCTTACAGTACCTAGAAAAAACACATCACAAACGTTTGGCATCAGTACGCTACCTTACCTAGTTAGACTTCATTTCACTTGTAAGTTGGTACATAATTAATGACTATAATATGTTACATCTCTGATGCAGCCTCAGCGTCGTCACTTTTATAAATACAAAAAAACCCAAACAGTCAGTCGTCATCCTTTACAATTTGATTTGAGGAAATATTATTCAGCTGAAAAGTGAAAACTGGCAAATTGCTTTGATATGATTTGATTTGATTAATTTTTTTCATGCTTTTACACAGTTATCAGATGTGTGCTGACTCAAGTCTGTCAGAGACTAGAAAACTGTGTTGTTCCCTTTTAACACAAACTAATACGGAAAACACCTTTGAATTAGGAGAAAGTTCCACAGATGCCTCCAGGTTTTCGTGATTTAAAACTGCCCTAGTGATTGACATTCAGATGATGTGCACATGATACACAGAGCACTGTGGACAGGGCTAGAATTATCAGAGTATGATTGTGCTAAAAATCGTTGGATAATTGGGGCCTACTCACACTGAGGGGAACTTCATTGACATAATTATTACAGACAGAATAACAATTGAAGAGCTTTTCTCCTGGAAATATAATTTTCTGTCTCTCTGGGTTAGTTTGGGGCCTGTCAAGTGGCCCTAGATGAGTATTGAAAATGAGGACTTGTGATAAATGTGTAACAATGAGGCTCAACATTTCACAGGGTGGAAATGTCGACATATAATCTTTTATACTAATACCAAACAATGGTTTTGGTCACTGTACAAAGACAAACCAGTCTCCTGTGGTTGTAGGCTTCTCACTTTGGAGAGGCTTCTGTTTAAGTGTCAGATACTTCTGAAATTTCTAATTAAACATGGCAAATGGCAAATTGTTTGAGAATGTCCAAGTCAAATTGTGGACCCTGGAGCATAAGAGTTTTTATTATTTAGCAAGCATGTGACTGCTGTATTTGATTGAATATTCCTGAGCAGCACCAAAGTTCAGTCTGGCATTGCCTGGGTTAACATTCTCTCACAGTAAGTAACCCGGATACTGGAGAAATCAGCTTCCTCAGGTAATCGTGGAACAGGGTTTACATGCACTGAAGAAACCTGGTTACTGGAAATCTGTGTATAAATGCAGCAGAGAAGTAACCTGATTTCTTCTCCATCGCAGGCTTATTTTTGAAGCCTGGCACACATATTTAACTGTTTAGTGAGGGAAAATGCTGCTTTTTGACTTTTCTTCTGTGTTTGTGTCTTTTGTGTCACAGTGACAGTAGAGGGGGGAGAACGTAAAAAAAGAGGAGACACCCACAGCTGATCCATCTATAACTGGAAATGTTGGAATTTGTAAAATCTGTGGGCGATCTGTTGGTTCTTTCACTCAGCAGCATGTTCCCATTTGTAGCCCTTTGTTTCGCACATGTGCAGCTGGAAAAAGCCCATCTAGAAATCTGGTTACGTGTATACATGGCACAGAAATCACCGTTCTCGGACAGAAATCTACCCAGGGAAACCAGGATTCCATAATCCCCTACCCTGATTTCCCAAGCTAGCTTTCCTGTTTACATGACACTTAAGAAATCAGCTTTCCAGAGTAACCCGACTGTGACCTGTTTACTTAAGTCCATGTAAATCCACTAACTTTCTGTTATTGTTTTGGTAATTCAGAGCTGCTGGCAGGGTCATTCACTGGATTGCATCTTGCATACTTTTAACATTCACTTCTGATGTTGTGCACAAACAACACTCCAAATAAAAATGGCTAATATGAGGCTGACATGTTGTTAAATGCAAATATATCCGAAGCCTTACGCCATGTCTGCTGCAGCCTATGTGTCTACATTGAATTTGTTTTCATCCAATAGAGCATTTGCAATCATGGTTACACCTTTAACTTCAGAAAAATGTGCTTGAAGTCATTCACTCATTCCCAAGTAAACAATGAGGTCTGATTCATAAAGTCAGACACAGTTAATGGCAGTTTTCTTTGAAAGATACAAGCAGGTTTTAACCATCTGTGATGATTTTATTGAGATATATGATATATTCATGTTGGAGCAGCATGCATTTCCCAATAATACAAGATTTTCTGGGTAGATTTAAAGCTGAATGCTGGAGAAATGGGCACATTATTTAGGCTTCTTACTTTAAATCATCAAAGATGGATATTAAATAATTACTCCTGGCCCAGTAGAAATGAATCCCAAACTTGGCTCATTCATGTCTTACTGGACCTGTGCCAGTGCAGCTCTGTAGATTCCTGTAGGCTGTGGGTTTTATAAAAGTCATGTGTTTGTGAGTGTGTATATATATTCAAGGTATGTGTGCGTGTGTGTGTACAGTTCTTGTGTGTGTGTGAATATGACCTTTTGCGATTCAACCAGGGACACCAGAGCCAGCAGTGCAGCCTTTCCCTTGAAACCCTGGAAGCAGAAATACAAAGCAACATGCAGGCATCCATCTCCTGCTCCTGTTGATGAAGCTCATTGACCGAATACAAATATGTCACACTGTGCTCTATGGATTTCTCCGTTTCAGATTTCTTTCGTTTCAGTTCAGCAGGACACACTTTTGACCGCAGAATACATGGCTCTGCATCAGAAATGAACACATCCCCACAGGTAGAAAAGGAGATGGAGACAGTTTTTGATATTTTGAACTCCATCACCCTCGGAAACTTCAGGACCCAGTGGTATGCTTGTAACAAGTTTTCTGATTGGAAAGACTGGAGACATGAGGTTCATCATGACCTGTTCTTTTACCTCTTTCAGCTTCCTTGTTGATAAACCTTTCAACTTCCTTTCACTTTCTCATTCGTGTTCCATATTTAGATATGATTATGGGCCCAGATAGATTTGCTTTTCATCAACATGTAGGTCGTAGGTGTTATTTTTTTTTTACATATTTGCAAAGTTTGTGTATGTCTGAAGGATTTCAAAAATTAGTCGCAAGAGGGCAGACTCAGGCCTAATCATCCCTGACAGTGACATTTCTTTCTCTTTTGCTTTTCACAACATAAACAGAAGCCACAGCAGCACTCGAAGACGTTCATTTAGAGATCACGGCAGAGAAAACGTCAATGGAAACATATAGAACCGGTGTATTACATTGTTAAGAACACGCACAGTTCAATTTTTTTTCCCCAAAACCCAAACTTCCAATATCACTGGTGTCATTTGAACTTGCTGCTGTAATCATTTGATACTGTCCCACCATCAATATGCTGGATTGCATCTTGCATATGTGTAGAGTTAATTTCAGAAGACGCACAAACCAAGGCTCCACATCTACACAGGCACGCGCATAGTCAACAGTAAATCTGTGTCTACTGACTTTCCCTTTATTTCCTCTTAGCCCATCCCTTTAAATCTTTCTGTAGCTTTACTATGGCCAAACATTGTGTATCTCCCCTTTTATTTATTACTTCTGCCCTCAAAAACATTTCATCCAGTGTTTTATCCTTCTCCTATCTCTCTGTGCTTATTCACTATCTCCCTCCCTTCCTCTACTATTCGTCAGTCTTTACCTTCCGGTCTTTGTCAGACATAGCTTCCAGGAATTCATCAGATGGAAGCGTTGGTTTCCGAGTTTCATAAAACCTCACCTACCCTCAGGATTCACATGCATGTTATGGGAACCATAAACTACTGAATGTACTGTGCACGGTGCATGTTGAACATTTAAAGCGATCTTTCAAGTCGCTTTTTTTTTGTAGAGGTTTATATGACAACTTTTGGCTGTTGGCTCATTTGGAATAGCTTGGCTTAGCACAAAGACTGGAGACAGTCTAGCAGCACCTCTAAAGATCCCCAATTAGTACGTTTTTTCCTTGTGTGTTTCAGCCACACTAAAATCACACTGTAAAAACAGGTTGTTATTTTAAAAGGGATTGTATGCAGGGTTATTTCTTGGCCTGAGCGCTGTGACTTCTTCAAGTCTTGTTGTGGCCATGTGATTGCCAGAAAACCATCAAAGACTTTTACTGCAAGTAGTGAAAAAAATAATCGGTCACACAACCACTGTAACGCTGCAGCTTTTCCTAATTAGTGAGATTTATTTGTGTTTGGAGGCATTTTCAAAAATCGTTGTATAAACCCAAACTACCTATTTTTGTCCATTTGTGGTCAGCATGCTATGCTAAGCTAACTGCCTCTTCAGTAAAGGATGCCTGAAAGCCCTTACGATTGCTCTTCTTCTTCTGCCCCTGACCCCAGAGAGTATGCACCTGGCAAAGAAAGAGTGCTGCTGTAAAACCACATTTTATTGTGTTTACTCTTTTGTCCAGGTTAAAGAAACACGATATAACGTGTCAGATGGAGGCAGCTGAAATCTCCAGAAGGCAGACAACCCCCTCTCACATTCACAACATTTTCTGCATATAGATTATCCATCAATCCTTTTGCTGTACAGTTTATCCTGTACAAGTTTTGTGGGCATATGGACAATCATTTCTGTTAGGTTTGCTGTCCATAATCTGTTTCCTCCATTTGTTTTAATGTGCGTATCTCCTATTGGAATCCTGGGAGGGTTAAAAATGTGAAAGTAATTAATTGTGAGGTAGAATTCATTAAGTGTCATTTTAAATATTCAGACTGTTTCATCAAAGTGTCATTATATTGCAGGCAAAGGTCTTAAGATGCTTCAGCTAATTTACTTTAATGATGTTCTATAATAAGGTTTCACTGTCATGCCAGCAATCAATTTGTCAGAGTAGATACTGTATTTTTTTTTTCTAATGGCTGATAGGCTCATTTTGGAAAGAATCTGCAAACTGAGGGATAAATGTGGAACACAAACACAGACATATATAGACACACAAACAATGACCATATGTTCATATTTTCAACATCTGTTTTAGCAACTAAATCTTGTGGGGCTGTTCAATAGTTCCTAAATACTGGAATCTGATCTTGCACACTAACTCTCAGACATGACAGTAATCATCATGCTAAAGAGCTTTCCTAAGCTGCTTTTAACACATGATCAGCGCTACTGCAAGCTGAGAGAAGCACTCCACACCCACCCCCACCAGTTCATCCAATTCCCAGCTCCTATGGTACACTGCCAATCGCTAACATGTCATGCATAATCTTACCATTTAGTCTGCTTCTTTTCTTCAAAGGGAGATCTGCAAATGAGGTGAGTGCATGTTATATTTTTAGTGCAATTCAACAAGTCTTCAAACAAGTGTTATAGGATCTTCCATACTCCTTAAGGCAACAAACAAATAAAATTGCATCCCCTTAATATGTGGAGAAATTACTCTGATGGGGATGAACTTGGGTTTACTTCCACTTATTATCTTTGTTTTTTCTAGCCCCCATTTCTAAAGAGGATTAAATTTTAAACTCACAACGAGTGAAGAGTGCCCAGCAGCACAACCCGAATACGAAGATTAATCTTGTCTACCTAACCTAAACCTCTTGCCAGCCAGACACAGGTGAATGGGTACAATATGATGTTTCCTCCAACATATCTTAGCTGAGCCAAAACAACAATACCTTTGGGTCACGCAGCACTCTCTCTTAATAAAAAATAGATGATCCAAATAAAATATAGATGCCCCCGAAATGGTATTACAAGAGTATATTGCAAACATGTTCAATGTATAAGCAACATTAAACTGTCATAACACAATCCTTTGGCTAAAAATATGGTTTGTACACTGGAGCAATAGAAAAATGCCATTTAATAGTCATCAAAGTAGGAGTCGTGACATGGATTTGGCTATAAACTATATGTGGACTAGCTTCTCTTAGTGCTGCACAGATATTTGTTAGATAGCAAGAATTCTTTTTTAATAAGCCATCTGCTAACTGTTTTACAGTATTTAAGCTAATTATTTTGCCTCACCATTGTCCATTCCCGGTCTTTCTGAGCAACTAGCAGGCTGACAATTATAAGGCTCTATAAAAATACTTTAAAACTGAACAATATAACCTTTATAAAGGGAGAATTTGTTGCATGGCTGTTAGATTTTTATTAGATTAACTTTAGGGCTGGGAAATTATTGATTTGTAATCAATGATTCTGATGTATAGAATAGATGTGCGTAAAGGTGAATGTTGTTATGATGCGACATTCCTTTATAAAACACACTTAGTGAATTTTAAGAGTTGTTACTTTATTTCTGTGCAGTTGCTACTACAGTATTTGATTCTCTCAATATTCTCCCAAAGTGCCAATAGATTGACGTTGCTCACCACTGGACTCACTTAGTATTCCCCAGGTGTATCTAATAAACTGCTCAGTAAGAGAACTTCTCATTACCTTTAATTCTCAGCTCCTCTCACCCCGCTCCTCCATCACCATGGAAATGATTTGTTTGGAGGAATGAGGAGGCTACCTTGAGGAGACACGAGCAAAAGGCCCAAGCTTCTCATAAATCCTTTACCAGAGTGTCACATGCCCTTTTTTGGAGATCGGTTAGTGATGCAGATGATCAGTCTGATCTGCCAGTGCAGTTTTATACTTAGACAAATAAAATATTTATTTCAACTGGATTATCACCACCAACATTAAATTTTATTTGTGTTCTGAAGTATCCATCATTCACCAGTATCATTTTTGTATTTTGGTCATTTTCCAATCTTTACTGTAGATACAAGTCTATTCCAGTGTTTTATTAGTTATGGCTTCCAAAAAAAGACATCTAATCTCCCTCAAGGCAACAGTATCTTGTTTATTGGAAGATCTTCAAACAGATAAATAACCATCAACATACCCTAAATAATAAATAAGTGACACATCAATCTATATTAATAAATGCAAATCACTTGTTGGCATAGCCGATGCTCCCTTCCTAGTTTGGGTATTGGCCATATGCATGGCTGGAAAGACAGTGAGGACTGTATTACTGACAACTGCTTGGAAAAAGGAGGTGACGTCTGAGGAAACAGCATAAATCTCTCGTGTTACATCCTTGCAGTAAAATCCCTGACAGAGGGATAAAGACCAGACACAACCATTGACACAGTAGTAGCACACATGCAGTCACAGTGGTGTTATCATTAGAAGGCCTTGGCACAGCGCGGCAGTGGGGGAAGTGCTGTGGCCTTGGCAATGGAGAGTGTAGACTGGTATCTTAAGTAGGATATCCCAGGTCAAAGGTCATCCCTTGCTGGCAGGATTTCCTCCCCTTCTCTCCTCTGTCACTCTTTTCCCTTCCAAGTCCCTGACAGCCAACACATGTCTGTTTGAACAAGATGTTTAATCCTGTTTCCAGTGTTCAAATCCTGACTGTGGGGTGAAATAATTCCAATTCTTTCCACTATTGTCTCATGCGGCACGTAACAATGTGAGGCAAATTGCTCAGCTTGTTTAAGATAAAGCAACAAAACGAAGGTTGAATGAAACAATCCAAAAAGTCTCAACCCAGCAGCAGTTTAACAAAAACCAAACTGTATGAGTTCTACTTAAGAAACACTGGGGCAGATGGATACTTTTTTGTTCCCATTCCCATCTGGATCATAGGGGCAAAGCCTTGAGAACTGGAAAGTGCTGACATAGTGTAGTGTAGTGTAGTGCGGTGTGTGTGTGTGTGGGCAGGAGTGTGAGTGTTTTTCTTAATATTTGATACACAAATTTGCTGTACAGCATCTCTTCTTCTTTTTCTTTCCATATTTTGTTTAAGACACCCCAAATCTCCATGATCTAGGCTCTGTGCAATGTGTTTTCTGTCCTCACACTAAAATGTTGTGGATGGCATGGACTACAGTAGACTACCAATTATGAGTACTAATAACTAGCTCTCATTATTTCCAATGAGAGTTTGGAGGGCAGACACAAACCAGTGCACGAACACAGCAAGCAGCTGTAAATCACCCAAACTCTGTCCCCTAAACACACTCCCACTGAGCTACTGTTCCGCTCACCATTATACCGTAACTCTTATTGCCATGAAATATGGAGCCTCTATTCATACCTGCCCTCAGCAGAAAACAGAAAGAGCCAGAAATAAGGCATTAAATATTGAGGTGTAGACCATTAAGAGTTTCCTTTCAGCAATCTGACATGCCATTACTCCCTGTGACAGACTGTAAGCCAATCCCTTTCTCTTTGCCCGACGTATTTCCTAAAACCCTGTTGGTGACGACATCATTACGTTTAATGAGCTCTCACTTGAAGCCCTCAGGATCACGGCTCATTCACTTAATAACTGCAACCATGAGGAGTTTCACATATTTACATTATGACCAGGAGGGACAGGCAGAGGTGTAAAATGTTCTACTCAAAGTACAAATATGTAAGTACATCAGTGTATAAGAGCTGTCTCAAGTACTGCTGTGGGCCAAACCGTGATGAGTGCACTATATCCCCATGTGTTGAGTTGTTGTAGCATACTCACAAGTGGCAATGAAAGGTGGCTTCATTCAGTTACTATCTAATTTTGATTTGTAACAACACTTGACCCTCACATACTGGATAAAGTACAGGATTTACATTGCAAGATGGTTCTATGGGAAAGTTTTCTTCAGTATCCTACAGGAAGAGACAGAGTGAGACATGAGACAGAGTTTGAGCTACATTCAGTTCATTAAAAACATTAGTGGAGGAGGTTTGTTGCGGTTTTCTTTACAGATTGTCCCGATTTTCTGCACCAAAACACTTCGACAGTGTTTTCAATACTCTAAATCTCCAGGGGTCAAGGATATACAGTAGGGGAGGGCTGCAGAAAAAATGAATTGCACTCTCAAGTCTACAAAAAAAAGGTTCCTCTCTGGAGTTCGACAAAGAAAAAAAGAATTAATATTAAAATAACGAATAATTTCAAAAAGATGAAATTGCAAAAAAGCTTATACCCGTGTGTAACGTTTGCGTAGCAACAGACTGTTCGACAACAAGTGGTATTTACAGGATTGTAGTCAAGCCTGGTATAAATTTGGGAGGGTTGCGTCAAGGCATAAAAGGGCATAAAAACGGTGCCAAATCCACGATCGGCTGTGGCGACCCTGAACTCACAGGAAAAGGCAAAAAGCAGTGAAAGAAAAAATGTAGACGAAGGGCAGAGACACACCAAACCAACGTACAGTGGCAGCTGTTGCATTGCTTCGCTTCACTTCACTGTGCCTTGGCCAAAAAGAGCCATAACTTGCATGTACAGTACGGCTGTGCCTGCATAAAGTGACATAACTCCACATACCTGCAGGTGGCAGTAGTCGATATTCATCATACAAAAAGCTAGAAGTTGAAATAGTAGGTGATAGGACTGCAGATACACCAACTGAAAACTTCCCTCCCTCCACCCATCATCTGAAACCACCTATTATCCTGTGTAGGGTTGCGGGGGCTGCTGGAGTCTATCGCAGCTATCACAGAGCAAAAGGCAGGTACACCCTGAAGACAGGTCTCCAGTCTAAATCAGGGCCAACACAGAGAGACATACACAGACAGACAACCATTCACACCTACGAACAGTTTGGAGTGTTGTGGAAGAAAACCGTAGTCCCTACAGCAAACGCAGACAAGTACAGGGGGAACATGCAAACTCCATACAAAAAGGCCAAGGACAGTCAGGGATGCTACCCCACAACCTTCTAGCTGTGAGGCAGCAGCAGTGAGGACACCACTCAGTTTCTTCACTGCAGATGGCCAGGCCACTGTAAAACTTTTCTCATATTGAAAGTTTAAATGAAATGAAGATGAAAAATAGGAACAGCCTTCTGCAAGTGCCCTCTTGACTTCATTGTTTGCTTGTATGCTTTTGTCATGTGCATTTCTTTTCAAATGCACTGGTTTACAAAGATAAACAGCCAATCAGCGTGGTCTGACTACTGCCAACAGTACATGACACTGCAAAAACTAGGGTGGCAGCACAAAGTAGAGAAGAAAGATAAAGTCAACAAACTAATGTTTATTTCACAATACAGAAACCAAGCAAGTGGCAGAAAAACTCTGAGTGTTTTGAATTGATTAAGATTTCAATTTATTGCAAGTGTCACATCTTTCTAAAAAGCAAAATGTATTTTGAAGATGCTATGATTACATACAAATTCTTTTCACATTTGTTGTTCAGCTTGGCAGAGTTGAAATTGGTCTCAGGCGAAGACATGTATTATTTGCAGTGATTGTCTTAGAAAGTTTAGAAACTGCAACTTGTTTACTTTCTTACCTGTAGACGTGGTGGTCTATGAACAGAAAGGCATGTAATTTATTGGCCTGTAAGTTTGTCTTTTTAATGTTTTTTTTCACTGGCTCACCAGGAGGCAACTCATCCATGCACATTAGTTCACAGAAGAACTACTGGTTGGGAAAGAGATAATATAAGGAAGTGGTAATGAGAGAGAAACGGCAAAGTGCAAAAGTGAGGCAGTGTGGCATATCAGACAGAGAGGAAAAGACGAGCAGAGTTAGACATAGAAGGGTGGAGAATACCGAACCAAAAGGAGTAGCCGAAGAGAAAGATACCTAGAGCAATTTTCATGTTGCTACACAGTGCCGCATCCCTGCAACGCAGACAGCTCTGCAGGCCAAACAGTGTTTTATTCATGCAAAAGCCGTCACAAAAAAGTGCTAGGACTCAAGGCTGCTCAGACTGTTGCTCAATTATTCATCAAGCAGAAAAATGTATCCTGATTGAAGTTGCTTTGAACTTAGGGCATCATTTTTCACAGCTGTTTTTTTTTCTTCTTTTTCTTCTTCTTCTTCCAGTTGTGTGTAATGTGCTTGCCAAACATAGCTGCATATTTCCACCCTCCTCCCCTCCTGCCCACCGGGACTATGCCATTTAATTTATACCTGTTTCAATTATTTATTATGCAAAAACCTATTCATGCTAAATCAAGCACTCATAATGCCTTAACAACTGGTGAGAAGTATCCTGCTGCTTGTGCATTATGTTTTCAATTTTGATATGCTAGGAAATATTTTTTGTCTTTGACATATTATGGAGTGAATGGAAAATTAATATTCTATGTAATGTGTTTCATTGTGGCCACGCATGCTGTAATATCTCTAGCATGTTTTTTTCCCTGTGTTGCAGTTGAGTACTTGCCTTCAAAATCATTTGTCTTTGTCAAAGAACCCATATGCACGACACTCACTTATATGGCTGCACACACATTGTCACACTGTCATACAGGAAACGAGCACCTTAATGAGGTTCGCTTCACAAAGCCTTAACCTTCATACACCTTACTGTACTCAAATTTCTGCCCATGCAGAGAAAATGTAGATTTCTTAATTATTTTTAAAGTCAGAATTGCCAAATTTGTAGCGCCTTAAAATTTATATCTGTTTCATTCTTTTTTCTTTTGCCATACACACTTTTATGAGCATTTCTGCTTCCCTTAGGGGAATCTGATTCCATTTTACCCATCTCACATTCTCTGACACTATACTGGTCTGAGTGTCACACTGCAGCACTGTGCAACATGATGCCAGCATGAAACATGCGTTCTCCCTTTTTAGTCACCACCACAATTCTCTCTTTTTTTCCATTTACACTTTTTCTCTCCAAGTCTTTCTCTCTCTAGACTCTAACTTCTTCCCTCCCTCTCTGCCTAATTTTTCAGTCCCCCATCTTTCCAAAGACAGGCTTTTGCGGTTCGTTCAGCAGGCCGTATCTTATTCCGGTGTTAAATAAAAAAAATAAAAAATCTCTGGCAAGTCTGCCATTCTGTCCCAGCGGTGGAATAAAAGCTCGGCGCTTTGTGTCGTGTCATTTGGTAGGGAATGACACAGATTTCTCCACTGGCACAAGAGCAGACACGAGGCATCCAATTAAAAGGCTGTTACGTGGCATTAGAGTGTGTGGCTGCTTTTTTTTTATTTTGTTCTGGTCACACACTTGTGGGTTTGAGGCAAGCCTTCCATTGCTGGTCCGTTCTGTTATGTTTCTGATATGTGTACTGAACATTTCTCACAAAGACAGAAAAAAGAAAACACATTTCAAACTGAGGTCAGTTTGACAATCATCAATCCTATGAAGGCTCAGTTTTTACCTAAAGCTTGTGTTTGGATTTCAGGGTAAATTAGTATTACACTGAGGTCAGGGTAAACAGAAACGCCAGCATTTGCTGTATCACTGACACTGTTTACAGCAGGGGCTGCTTTTACCCTCCTGCTATTTTCCCTCTGATTTATGAAAGTTGAACATACACGTCTTCATTGTGTTTGCCTACAGAGGAGCCCTTTCTAGCTTGCTTTAAGAGTGTGCATGCTTTGATCAAGCGTATGTGTGCATTTTCAAGTATCTCTATGGATTACATGTTGTTAAAGCTGCTGTGTGAACTATGTCAGGTCCATGAGATTGCTGTGGGTTGCATCCGTGCTGGTTGTTTACTATCTTGCCTGACGAGATATCTCCCATGCATCGCCCAGATTTCCAACATGAAGGCTCGTAGAGTGAAATATTTACTTGCTGCCAGGAAGTAAACACGCACCCTTTGCTTGCTTGTTGGGACCAATCAAAAGTTTTGGCAAAGGACGTAAAACTGTAACACAACATGTGGTGTTTGTGTTAAGTTAGTATGAGCATATGTGTTGCTGATTTATGTGTTTACATGTGTGCTGCTTTTCCATTTGAGTGAATGTTTCTGCAGAAAATCAGCATGCATGCATTTAAGCATGGTAAAATAGACCTATATCAAAAGAACCACGAGCACTGTGCGGCACCCCGCTGATCTCCAGGAGCTTCAGGGCTCGGCTGCTGCATTTCTTTCTGTGCAATGAAGAGAACGTGGCAATTTCAAATAGAATTGCCACTCTGCAATCAAAACATGCCCTAGTGCTAATGTTTAATTCCCAGCCTCGCTTTGAAAAATGCACACACTCATATCTCCTCAGAATAAGAAGCAGCTTCACATCACAAAGAGATTCCTCGTGTTTAATATATAGGTTGTTGTTTATTTAATTCGCTTGCATCACTGTTTAGGTTACCAGGGGAACACTCAATTAAAAGGGTTACATTTTTATTTCGTGAGTTCGGTTAGTGTGTTAGCACTGGAGTGCGAATTTTATCTCAGCAGCACCTGCCTGATTAGCATATTCCATCATGTTAAACAAATAGAAGACAATGAGGGCCTTAGGGATGAGGGGCAAACATGTGCACAGCATACAAAGAGATCAAACTGTTTCTATTGCCATACAAAGGGCTGTTGTTGGAAAGCCCCTCATTGGCTATGCATTAGGGATTGATGGAGTTCGTCTGTTGTCAAGCTGACTTTAACACCCACTATACACTAGCTAATACTTCTTACGCTGGTGGGGGATTGGGCCGCTTCCTACTACAATAATTGATTTTGTTGTTTGTCATGCAGAATATGCCATATAAATAAAAACTGGAAGGTATGGGGTTTCTAATGTGGGTCTATGTAGGACTTATGTATGTAATAAAGTTTGCAGTCTGTCATTGCAGCTCACAGTAATTTTCACCACCAACATCTCCTCAGTGGGACTGAAATTTTCTATTTCCTCTGCACTTTTATGTTTAAGCTTGTAATATTTGACTAATGTAACTACACCTGCTGATGCAGCAGGCCTTTACTCTCACTTTTATAACAAAGACCAGAACTGTAGATCCCTATGATAATGTTAGGACACATGCACTTAATGATTAACCCGCTTTTATTAAGCTTAAGGCTAAAAGCCTCAATCACTATGGATGGAGATCATGTACAATTACCACACATCCTGAGTTGTACAGTAGATTTCATTTATGCATAAATTTTAAGTGAAAGGAAGATAATATACAGTAGCAACCCAAACCTCAGACCAAAAGTTGCTGGAAAACAATACACAGGAGTCAGGATTGGTAGGATCAGGTAAACCATGAGTTCAGGAAATGGGCTGGCAGGGAGATGAAGATGATCTGGCCAGAAACTGTGGGGAAATCTGGACCTAAATAGTGGGGAACAGGTGCAAACAATGAGGGATAATGAAAGATAAAGCTACAGAACAGGACTAGGAACAGGAAGTGAGGAAAAAGGGGCAACAAAATAAAGGTCCAAAGGGAGGAAGTGTAACTGGGGGCCAGATCGTGACAGATATACTGTGGATTACCAGTTACCCTTACACTTGGTCATGACACACTCGTTATTTATGGAACAAATTCTATGACCTTACAGCGGTGGGAATGAAAAATCTGCTTTCTACAATGTATCATTGTGTATCAGTCTGCAGAACCTGAACAGAATCCAGGACAGAGCTGCCCGCTAAACAGAGCTTACCGACTTGTTCAGTCTCTTTCTGTCTCGGTCGGTGCTGCCTACACCGCAGCAGCAAACAGTGTAGTGGATAGCTGAGGCTAACATAAAGTCATAGCATTCTATGACTTTATGTTAGCCTCAGCTATCCACTCCATAACAGGGGCCTGCACACTCCAAAAGGCCTCCATCTCCTCAGAAAGTGGAGGCAAACATGGCCCCTATTGTTCAGGGCATCAGTCTTTTTGGGACCAGGTACACCCAGGTACTAAAAACTGCTCACCATCTCAGTTTCCAAGCCCTGGATGTTCAGGTAGTGTGAGTTAGTGTCCTTCTCCTTCTCCACCATCTCCTTCGTCTCACTGCTGTTTAAGCACAGGTGGTTGCACTCACACTAGTTGACAAAGTCCTTGACTGCCCTGTACTCCCCTCTGACACACAGCCAACAATGGCTGAGTCATCAGCCATTGTAAGGGGTAAAAATGTAAAGGTAAATGTAAAAATGTAAGGGGTAAAAAGGAACAGTGAGAGCACGGTTCCCTGAGGGGCCCCAGTGCTGCAGACAAACACACAGTTACGCAGGCCTATTGGTGAGGTAGTCAGTTGTCCACACAGCCAGTTGTCCTTCCTCTCCAGCTTCGCTCGCAGTAGTGCCAGCTAAATGCTGTTGAAAGTGTTTGAGAGGTTGAAATACATGACTCTCACAGCGGTGCCAGCAGTCTCCAGGTGAGTCAGTGCCCAGTCCAGCAGGCACATATGACAGCATATTCCAGCAGGTCTATCATTTACCCAAGAGCGAAGGTTGCTGAGGATGAACCTCTCCATTGTCATCATCAGGTGGGAGGTCAAGGTGACAGGTCTGTAGTGGTTTGACTCCTTGACCACCTCACAGAGGCGATCAGCCCAGTGTTTGAGCAGTCTGGGCTTTCCTGTTTCTCAGTTATCTCAGTGCGTTTATATAATCAGTGCGTTTATATAATCCAAGTAAACATTTATTACATTATATTAACAAAAACGAAATATTGCTTCATAAGAACTTATTGTCACTGTTAGGCTTGTCACTTTAAAGGATTTGTTCATAGTTTTCCAAGTACGCCTCATAAAAACTACTCCTCCTGTTCATAGAGGCCTTTAAGCAATCGCTCCAAAAGATGATTCTTACGTAAGGGATGGGGGCTTAAAGCCACTGTCTTCCATCTGTAAAAAATGCATTAAAAAGTTTATCTGAAGAAAATAAAAAAGTGTCAACTTCCCAAATTAGTCTCATTAAATGGAAATGTTCTAAAGTTGCAGTGTTTTTGGTATAAAATTCTTTTTTTTTGCTTTTCTTGCACTTCCAACCCAACAGGGAAATAATGTCAAGGGAATCACAAAGAAGGTTTTTTAAATTAAAAAGACTAACATTGGAAGATATCTAATTGATTTAATAAACTCAGACTGCTCAGCCTAATTTTACTTTTAGATACATATTTGAAAGCATTTTTGCACAAGAATTGTGGATTTTGCTCTCATTACTTCCACCGAAAGGGCTTTAAGCAAAGAACTCTCAATGACCAGCATTAAAGGAGGAATAGATACAGAATAAGACCTATTTCAGAAATAAACTATTTTGCATTTATCATCTTTTTCTGCATTTCCATCTTAGTTTTTAGTTTTTTATTAATCATTGTTGTGGTTTTACTGGTATAATCTTACTATTAAAGTTTATTCTTATTCCTTCGATCAACCTTGTTTCCAGAAACAATTGGGAGCTGCTTCTAGGAAAAAACATCTGGATAGCATCTCGCTTGTGAACAGTGCAGATGAAAACAAAGCACATTAGAAGGTGAATAGTGATGCAAAGCCATTTGTGGCACTGTAGGGAACTGCATGAAAGCTAGGAAAGTGCCTCAATTGATGTCACTTGAGTGTAGCATTAGTTCTAAAAAAGGGGAAAAAAAAACTAGATCTCTGTAGCCCACTCCCCATTTTTGCCTGAGGCTAGCAGCTCGAGGCTACATTAGCCAGTAACAGCATAACACAGCCAGACTCCATCTGAATTGTCAGTGGTTATGTTGCATTGTGGTTTGACAAAGAAGAGAAAATTAAGAAATAAAAAAGCCAATAGATCTGATTTGGCTGCACCTATTTTGAACTTTTTTTTTTATTAATGGAGTACTTTCTAACTGTGGCCTAAAATACTGCACTGCTTCATCTAATAGCTTTTATTTAATACTAGGCAATATTTATATTATTAGAAGAAATATGCAGCTACAGTAGGTTCAGGTTCTGCTTATTCAGAGATGTGTATCTTTACTGAAACACACTTTTAGGGCAAATATTATTTTTTTAATCCTTAATAATTTTTTTCTCCCTGTATCATTGCAGCGCAGAGCCAAAATTACATGACAGATACAGTACTCCCCCCTCAACTCTAAATGTATTCTAATCATCTAGGTAAACAAGGAAATAATTAGAGGTAAAGAGCTTTCATAAACACATTTATGAAAATTGTGCACTCAATGTGCACTCACACTTCTAGCAGCTGTACACAGGTGCACAAAGATACTTGTAAGCTACACATAGGAAAGTGCAGTAATCCATGGAAACATTTAAAAAAAAAAAGCTGTCCAGCTGCTTTTAAAGCGTCACAAAAACAAATATTGAACAGGGAAAAGCATGCATCATTAATGGAGGATGGTTGTAGGCTGGGTGCATAGTTATCTTTTTATGTGCTTTGTCCTTATTTTACACATTGTGGTTGTTTTCAAAAGCAGCACAGTTTATTTTTCAGTGCAGTTGCGGTTTGTCCACTAACCATGCACATGTATTACAAAAAGTCCAGCTGCTGTTTTAAACTAAATATCTCAAATGCCTGTATTGTAACACAGACCCTCTGCAGTTGGTGTGGACCCACCCAGTTTCACTGGCAGAAAAACTGCCAGTTTCTGCAGTTGGAGATGCCACGGATAGTTGGCACCGCAGAACTTGTCCTACCCGTTTGAAGGATTTCCTCTGGTTGCATCATGGAAAGCCTTTGCACCCTATCAGAGACCCTAAAACATGCAAAACATATACAAAGACTGGCAAACCGATGCCTGTGTGAGACAAAGACAAAAGAGAGGCTTAGAACAAAACAAAAACATCTTAATGATGCTCACAGGTGCTTTTTAAATGCTCCGTAATTGCTGTCATTTTACTCTCTTTGTCCATTGATGCTTTTTTTCCACTAAGAAGTAACGCAATTTTTGTTTCTTTTTTGTCTGCAGATTCACAATAGCCTGTTTTTTATTCGCAGCACGTCACCTTGATATCAAGTTCTATTCAAATTGTCATGCAGAGATCTGAACAAATTGGAGCAAAAGACAGAATTTAGTTGGAGTAATAAATAACAGTGATATAAACAGTTTCCATTTCACACAGAGAGTGAGATAGATGCAGCCTCCACAGCTACAGGCAATATCACATTTAAATGCCACTGCATGGGCAAGAGGGGAGGACAAAGGGAAAGCAATGAGGAGAAAAAGAGATGCAAACAGGAACAGAGAAGAAGGGAGATCAATAGTAGGAGAGAGTAAGAACCAGATGCACACTGTGGGGAGGAGGGAAGAGGGGGAATAGAAATGGAGTTAGGGGGGTTGATTTCTAGGGCTTCGCCTCCCTGCCAGTTAAAGCAGGGAAGAGACAAATAGACAGGTAGACGTTTGAAGTCAAGACAGACTTTCCTTCACTAAGCTTGCCTATCTGATGGCACAGAGCAGGGATATGTGTTGGAGGGATGGGGGCGTTGAGGTGTGCAAGTAGACTGAAGAATAAGAGGGTAACAAGGTTGTAAATATTAACTAGAGAAAATGAGAATTTGAGGAGGCGAGAGCGAGAGCAGAGGCAAAACAAGAGGTGGCAACAAAGAGCGACAAAGGGAGAGGGAGAAAGCCAGATGAGGCGAGAAGATGACAATTTTTCTGAAAGAAATTACAGAGCGCAATTTGGCTGAGAAGACAGAGACAGACAGAGACAGCTATTCACGTTCCAGGATGCATTTAGCACCCCTCTGCCACAACCTGATTGAATTTTAAATTCCGTCACAAAGTATGTTTTATTAGCGTGCCAATCTACGTACATATAAAAGTATTATAATTATTGCCTGCCTGCAGAGAATTTAGCTTAGCACTTTATGAAATAACACTTTGCACGATTGCCAAGCAATCATGGGTGGGTGCTTCAGGCTGTTGCAAATGGTTACAATTAAACATATTAATAGGGCTCAGATTACACTACTATCCACATAATCACATTGCTTACAGTGCTTATCTGGTGTGATGGCTTTCTATGAAGCTGCTCTCCACCTCTGCTGTTATTACCCAGCCTCGCACAAGGAGCTAATCTTTTGTCATTACACTATCACACAATATCTTTTGCTGATGCTAAAGTCAATAAAAACCAATTAGGCGTCCTATAGAGAGCATCTTTTTCTTCTATATATATGCATGTGTGGTTTGGAGTGGTGCCTACGAGCTTTCTGCAGTCTATCTCCTGTAGAGATATGAGACGAGTGGCAGCAGGGAGCTGTGGGAGAAAGCAGAGCTGCAGAGGAAACACATCTCCCCTTGACTTTAAAGTTTGAAAGTTGAGGCCTTAGCTGCCCACTGATGATTGATCAGCATTTTTCATGCTCTATACACCACATCATAGCCCTATAATATATAAAGCCTATACAATATTGATGTATTGACTATAGCTGTAATTGTTCAATCTAATCGTATATCATATTTTGCCCTGAACCATAATAATTATAGTTTATTGTACTTCCCCTTACTATTCCACCACATACTATACTATGTTAAATTGTAGAAAAGCCATATTAAAAAAACATTAGTACTTTTTCTTGAATGCTAATGGAATTTGCAAACATTAACCTTTAGTGTTTCATGCCTAAATTTGTAGTTGAGTGCGATTTCAGGATGATTGGTTATGAAAGAAGTGGTAGTCATCAAGAATATTTCTCAATGCAAGATTGTAAAGAATTTAAGTCTATTAATACCTACAGTACATAATAATGTGAAAGGTTTCAGGGTATGTGTTAAAGTGTCACCTAACACAGAAGTGTAGCTTGAAACTCTATTACACAAATTAGTTCTGTGCACAAATGCCACTGAGTTCTCTGGATCCAAGCACATGTGAAATGGACCTAAGACAGTTGAAATGTGTTCTTTGGTCAGACAAGTCCATGTCTCAGCTTGTTTTCAGAAAATGTTGGTTTTCTGCAATTAAGGCAAAAACATTTTGAGCAAGAGGAAAAAAGCCAGCAGCTGTGATGAGATGCATCAGAGCCCCCAGATATTCAGTCATGTCAGTCACGACTGACCTGCATTTCTATGAAGGTACCATCAATTTGGGGGTCTATACTGGGATTTTAGAGTGAAATATGCTGCCATTAAGGCAACAGGCGACGTCTTTTAATAACAAATTTGTGAATATTTTAGCAGGAAAATGCCAGGTTTCATCCTGCATCTGCTACAGTAGTGTGACATAGACACAGAGAGCAGTCAAGATCTGTCTCCTGCTGAATATGTAGAGTAAGGCGCATCAGGAAAAGGAGAATCAGACAACTACAACTACACATATTCCACTTGCAAAAGTGCAAAACATGTATCCTCAAGTCTCAAACAATTAAAAAGTGTAATTAAGAGGACAGGTCATGAAACACAGCAGTAAACATGCCTTTGTTCCCATATGAGTGTGCTGCAGGCGCCAAAGCTCTAAATTTGCCTGGACTTACAAAATACAAGTTGGTCAGTGAAAACACTGAAAATCTTTTCTTTGTACTTTTGACTTGTATGTCACTGGACGAGACAATGTTCTATAGTCTACTGTACTATAGCTTTCTATATAATTCTGTAAAGTTCATCCATCCATCCGTTATTTTTAATCACTTATCCTGTGTGGGTCACACCCTGGACAGGTCTCCAGTCGATCTCAAGGCCAATGAAGAGAGACATAAACAGATAGACACTCCACACAGGAAGGACGCAGCCAGAACCTGGATTCAAACCATGAACCCTAGTACTATACTCTAATGTTGTATAAACTGAAGTACTACTACTAACATTTTCAGTGTACTATGTTGTACAGTATGTTACAGGTTTCTGTTCAAGGCCTGTACAACAGACAATGTCAGATTTTACTACTGACTGAATGCAGTTGTTCACAAGACTGGTACCGTTTTGCATAGCAATATGATATTATAAAAACGTGTCATGATTCTGTGGTTGAGCTCAGCGTGGCTGTCTGTCTTTGGCTTCAGTGCGGCTGTCTATCTATTTTTCTGTCTGGAGGCAAGTCACACAATCTATTCATTAGCCCCCTTCCTGCTGCCTGATAGGCCAATTGTTTCTCACTGATGCACTGTGGGAGAGAGCCACACCAGGGGCATGCTGTTTTTGATACACCAAGAACAAGCAGATACCAGACATGTTGAGAACAGCATCCACTCGTTTTTTCCAAAGGAAGAGGCAAATCTGTCAGATAAAAAGTACAAGTCCGCGCAGGGCTTTGAAGGCCAAAGGCAGTCAGCTCCATACTTATCAGGCTGGTGCTGACAGTAGCACCGAGCTAATGGGCTCATCTGCGAAGCACATTGACAGCACAGTTCGCCTCAGTTCTGCACCAGACTATTCAAAGACAGCATTGTGCTTTATTAGAGGTGAGATGTGACAGTTTGAGCACTGCAGTCTTACAATTCCATGTTGCCTTACTTATCTAAAGACCTGACAAAAAAAGTAAACTTCTGTGTTCACAGAATTGTTTTGCACCACGTTGTGAAAGAGTTTTTTTTTCCTGCCTCAGATCTGAATTTTGTATGTTGTTAAGAAGATGGCTGTGGGAGAACAAGGTAGAAGCTACAGCTCTTTGGTTTACAATTCAAGAGGAATATAGAGACAGAATCTGGCTCGTTTGCAATGTAAACAACTATCTATAATTGCAGAGCTGTCAATAAAGCTAGTAGGAAAGACAAGCACGTCTATAGCTAAAGTTATAGCTAAAGGAAAAAACAACGATACCTGCAAAGACCATGTGTTTGTTCACTTTAATTGATGATTATGTTCTTTACTGTTTGCGGTGAATAAACCACACTTAAACCATTAATATCTTGCTGTTTCCACGTTTACTTTGTTGTTTCGTTCGCCTCTTATTCTTACATTAACTTGTTCTCATCCGCCACTTACTATCATCAAAGGTTATTTATATTTAGACAGGCTGCAACTGCTGTAGCAACCAGCACATGACTGAGGTCCTGACATTTGGTGAAGCAAAACAAAAATTCACTTATCAAATCGAAAAGCGGAGCAAATTTCATTAGGCGCTCCCTGAATGCAAGTGTTGTTTATACCAGAACCAGTTATGGATTTAGCAACCCAACAGGGACCATCAGGATTACGTGACAAGACAACTCAAATGATTCATTATCTTCCAAGTCTTATTTGAAGAAGACAAAAAAACTAATTATGAATCATGGTAACAAGCTAGAACTGTTTTCCTCACTGTGCCCAAGGTCGCATTGCCAATTAATGTTTACAGAGCTGTGGGTGTGATCCCAGTGGGAAAAGACAAGCCACTTCTCTTCAAGCTGTCATCTCCTGTGTTCTTTCATTATCTGCGCTAATCACTTGTCGACCAGTGGCTACTGAGACCTCTGATGTGTTTCTCTTTGTCGCTAATGAAATTCCGATGTGAGATAGGGGCATTTTCTGGTGTTTAAAGATGATGTCTGTACATCCAAGGTTGTGAAGGACGACTCTAAACAAGCTCTGCTCAGCCATTGTAAAGGTTTCCTAATGCTGTGGAACATTAGGAAGTGTCTTTAAGAAATACATTTGTCAGTTTTGCAAATTTTGTTTTTGAATATAATATTGTGTAATAATTACTGTGATGCAAAACTGAAAATTCTTTATACATCAAAGTGATTTTTTAAAGTGATTTAATTAAAAGAAGTGAAAGTTTTTCTAAAGTTTTGTACACAATCTGAATTAATCACATTTACAAAAGGATCAGTTTTAATGTTGGGGCCTTCTGCTGTGAAACTACATTACACAGCAGTGGCCATATATTTAATGAAGTACTGTAATTGTTGTTACTTCTATGGTGCAGTGGACAATGACTAATGAGGTCTTTTTTCGTAGTAGCTTATCAAAACATCAAATCCCATTTTTGTGAAGTTAAAAAAAAGTGAAACCCAGAGTCTGTCATATACTTGTCATATTTTCTTGTCATTGTTTTTCTCCAGCTGTAAAGTTTGGAACCATTTCGGATATTTATAATGCTGGATTTATTGAGTTTCTGTCCACTTTAAGACAGTGGAACTAGCTCTAACATTGGCTATTACTGCCTTTTTAAATGATGACTTAGCTCCTAATGGAAAATCGTTGTGTCTTTAGCTGCCAAAACCTCCAATATGTTCACCAGATACTTGCTAACTTTGCCTGCAACTTGATGCTGGTTCCACATTCGTGTCATGTGGTTGTACCTTATATCCAGCTTCTCATAACGTGGACTTTGACTTTTTTTTTTTTGACTGCCTTACCAACCGAGCCACATCCGCCATTAACATGCCTCACATTGCCTGAAAAACATATGAATATGGATACCAAAATCAGTGTTCAATAGAAAAATCAGTAAGTTAAATAGATGTTGTGTTATATAAGGTTGGTGAGTGCTGTGAGACTGGATCAAAACAAAGCCAAAACACAGATTTTTGTTTTTATTTTTGTCCTTTCATCTTATCCCTTGCGTTCAGGGTCGCCACAGTGGATCATTGTCCGCATGTTGATTTGGCACAATTCAACCCTCCCCAATTTCTACCGGGCTTGGACTGGCACTGCACAGCTGGGGAGGGGAATGGGTGCTTATGGTGCTAAAATGCTCGGTTGAGTCAGGCTAAAAGACTAGATTTGCGTCAAGATCTCTTGTGGGTTTATCACTAGCAGTGACCCCTGACACATTTTATATAATAACGAACACATTGTCAATATAAACACATTGATTAAAGCAACTTTAACAGTCTTTACTTTTTCAAACTCTACTATTTTCAGCCTTCGGTGCAGTTGGTTTGACCTTTGTTTTGTATGTCTTGGTTTCAGACTAAACAAAGCCCTCTGAAAACCTCGCATTATCATTTCTATGATAATGACAGCACACAGTCCTACAAGAAGCCCGGAGAAATAACAGCAGTGGTTGCTACTGAAGGAATTAGTAACCACTTGCATTAATAAAACATTAGGAAGCAGTGGTCAATTTGCTGTGTTTTATTGACAAATATTTAAAGCCAATCGAAATGCAATCACCAGGAAGCCATCCCTGCACAAATTAATGACTTGCGTCTGTTTATCTTTTTCTCTTTACCCCTGTCTGACTTTAATTCTATTTTCTCTCTCTTTTTTTCTGTGTTTTTCAGGAAGCCAGATGTACTCCTATAAAGAGTCATGTAACTACTCTCTTTTACATGGGGTTCATTTCCGTAAGCAGTCTGGCAGAAGACTAATAGCTGAGCGAAGTTATTAACATGACAGGGCTGGGGTACAATTTGCTCAATCTGAAGAGCACACTCAACTTCCTGTTGACTCATAGCAAGCGGGAATCGGCATCAAAGATGTAGAAAAGGAGGGGTGAGAAGAGAAGAGAGTAAATGTGATGCTGCCGTCAAGACTTGTGAAAAGTTGCTGTTTTCTTTTAATGACTTGACATAAACTTTTGTTGACTTTGCTTGCTCTTGATCAGTTTTTTTACACTTACTGTACTAAACGTTTTAGTTCATGTTTTACAGCAACATAAACGTTTAGAACCACACACACACAAAAAAATCATAAAATGGTCTTCTTCTCTCTTCCGTTCCCCAGCTTGGTAAGAAACACCCCCCTCTTAAAGCTGCACGAGTTCAAAGGCTGGAAGTAGAGTTTGTCCTTTGAGCTGTGGAAGCTCAGCTGTCCCACCTTCCCCAGGTAACATAAATGCAGCGTGAGACAGTGGAGGGGGGAAAGGGTGGAAAGGGTGGAAAGGGTGGCCTCGGCTCGTTCTTCCTTCCCTGGGCGTGGCAGCAACAACACCTCAGGGGTCCTTTCCCCCTTCTCTCTGATATTCGTTTCCTGACCCCTCCTCCCCTCCCCACCCTATCCGCCTGCTCTGTCTCGCTCCCCTCCGGCCCTCCGTGGTTTTTGCCGTTTGATTGCTCCTACACAAGCTGCGATTCCCTGCAGTAAGCTCCCAACTTCTTCTTTCTCCTCTTTTGTGTAGATGGGGGGTGTTAAGATGAATTTACAAGGCACACATGCAGACAGTGGGCAGGGTAGAGACACACTTATATACACAGAGAAAGACTGTGTGAGAGAGAGAAGGTGGGAGAGCAAGCGACTGTGAAGTTAATTAGAACATCCTGTGTCTACTTCTTTCTCTCTCACTCTCTCTCTCCCCCCTCTATCTCTGCAAGGCTTTGATGTGGCTTAGTGCCTGGAAACTTAATGAAAAATGTATAATAGCTTTTCCGTTCACTGTCTCTGCCCCCTTTTCTTTGCTCTCCTTCCCCTACTCTCCCCAGCTACAGTGAGTCCTGCCTCCATGACATGGTGCCTTTATGCTACAAGCGGCAACTTTCCAAAAGCTACTGAAAGAAGATCTGTTACACTTCTATGCAACGCTCCCTAATTTTGAAAATGCCATTTACATTTAAAGAAGATCCCCGCACACAGGATGTTCTGAAAAGGTCCGTGTTCATAGGTCCACACGACAATCAGGGACGTCCCAGTCTGAGTTATGGTGACTTGATCTTAATAATGAAGGTCTTGATTGTGGTTGTAGCTAAAGGATGGGTTCACATTGTTTTCTCAAACACCAGTCAGATGCTAATATAACCACTGAAACAGTTTTTACTTTCAGTAACCTTTCCTCCTGATCATTGATTGAACATGAGAAACAGACAGATAAAAGGCCCCTTACCTATAAAACCCCCCAAAGTGAAGCAACAGCAAGACAGAGACGGCAAATCAATGACAACATGTAAAGCAGTTATGCTTTCAGAACATTTTTTCATCATATTTATCTTTGTACTTTGGACATTTTTGGATATTGTTAATGTCTTTTTGTCATTTTTTGACCACACCTTGGTCACTTTGTATTACGTTTGGTTATTTAACGTATTTTTTTAAATATGTTTTTGCTCGGTTTGGACATTTTGTGTCTTTTTGCTTTGTCTTTGGTTATTTTTCTCCCTGTTTTGGTCATTTTTTTGGTTTATCTTGGTCATTTTGTGCGTCTTTTTGCACCTTTTAACTGAGTTCTTTAACTTTCAAACAAAAAAATTACCCCTCACATTGCATCTATTGTGTGTAAATTACTTGTAACAAAAAGACCACGAGTTCACTCTCAGTTGTACCCTTCTGCTTTGACCCTGCTACCCCCCAACTCCACATAGACACACCCTTAGACATTTCCTCCCTTGGTGGTTGTTTTCTGCCAGTCAGCACATCCACGAGAGGGGAGGGGTATTTGAGTCAAAACTTCCCAACCCTCCCCTCTCTCCGTTCTCCCTCTCCCTTTGCTCCCAGTCTGCGTTTCCTTTCAGCTGCTCGCTCTCTGTCGATTCGCTGCTCCCCCACAGAAACAGTCTCCATTACTTACCATCAAGTCCAAGTTCAAAGATGACATTCTCTGACTTTACTGAGGTCCATCAGTTCAACTCAGCAAAGTCCCCGCTGTCAAGAAAAAGGGAAATGAACAGGAAATAAAAACAAATTCTCGTGTCATGTAAGAGTGACATCATGGAGCAGAAGGAATTGGTGTCAAATGTAATCCATCACTACAGATCAGCATCATTATTAAGTTGCTCAGCATCCATGCACCTGCACGTTTTCCACTCACAAATCACGTCTCTCATTAGGTGGTGGGTTTTTTTTTTCCCCACCTGCTCATTAACCATCTTCCCTCTTTGCAGTTGTAGCTTCCCCACTGTACCTGTCCTCTCTCATTTGTATCAGCATCTCCCATCTGCATCCCCTTCTCATTTCATTCCAGCTTGTTCATAAAGACGAGGCTCATTTTTGCCTGTCCTTTTTTATCTTCACTGCCACTAGACGAGTCACTGTATATCACTTTATTCCCCAGCGTGTTTAGAGCTTTTAGGCACGTACAGTTTATAAGCACACAGCAAATACATTAGATAAATCAGCACCTTTCCTCCCACTTTCCATCTCCCACTCTTTCTATCTGCTTCTCCTGGGTCTGGGAGCTATATTTGTTAGTGGATTTGTTTGCAGATTCATCTCCCCTCATCGAGACTTGTCTCAGTCTGTTACCGACTGCTTTATCTTGCTGCCTCGCTCACAAAGAAGTACAGAGAACCCTCAGTTTCTAGATATTTCTCCCTGCTTCAAACAGGTACCTGAGCTCCCTAAATCCCCATTGCCATATGAAAACTACAACTTCTTTCCGTCTTTCGATAAAGGGCAGCAGGGAAAGAGCAGCATTTGTGCAGAATCAGTGTAACTGGCTAATGGATGTGACTTATGGAACATTACCTCACCAACACAGACAGCTTAATTCTTATGGGTGGAAAGAACGTCTTTTTCTTTCCTTTTTTCTGTTTTTCATTCCTCCCTCACATCCCTCCTTACCCTTCAGCGGTGCCTTCTCTGCTCTTTCTGTCTCTTCCCTCCTCTCCTGGGACCCTTCCTCCATCATACTTAACTCCTCTTCAAAGCCATCTACTCCACCTCATCTCCCCGCCCTACATCTCGATCCCTTTCGCTCTCTTTCCGTCTCTCATCACTATTTTGGTTTTATGAGCTGGATGTCCTCTGTCTCCTTTATGCACCCATCCACCATTTCAAAAGTAAAGTCGAACACATACAAACACCCCCTTTCCCTCCCTCTGTGTCCTCGATGGGTTGAGCAGAAGGTCGTAGTCATCAGCAGTCCATTAGGGCACAATGGCAGGAGTTGTGCTGCTCCAACAGAGTGCAATGTGCTGTTCTGGAGGCAGCGGGGGCACAGCACAGAGAGGTACTGACTGGCCTGACACCCCCAGCAGACAAACAATACTGCTCTTTTCATCTGGCTGTTTGGCTGAATACTGTGGCCCTGAGTCCTTTACCAGCGCCATGATGTGCCTTATTTTTCCATGTCTCATTTTATTGGCACTTAAAGAAAGAAAACAAAACTACATAACCTTAGTAAATAGTTTTCATATAATGTGATTGCTCAGTGACATTTTCAGTGTGCACCACAAACAACAAGGTGCTTCACAATCACTAGCCTCTAGCCTCCATTATCTTTCCATCTTTCAATTGGCAGAATGAAAGACGCAGATTGAATTACAGGGGAGGAAATGATGACTTGTTATTAAAGCAAACTTCAAATGGATTTGTGCTGTGTGGATAGTCACTATATGTTATCATAGTGCTAAGGCACTTTTTGTAAACAGAAATAAAATGTATAGATTTGACATAGCCATTAAAGGCCCCGGAAATCAATTTTTCTAATCATTGTTTTACTATGAGCAATGTTGCCCTACATGAACATATCTATTTCTGCCAAACTGTAAACCTTTCGTTGTTTTATATGAGTGACATATGTGCTTTGGCACTTGTTTTCTGGGTGGGACTGTTTAAGAATCTTCATCAGTGCCATGACCAACCCCTGCAGCCTTAGCAGTCTTTCAAGAGTCCCAATGCGTAAGTACAGACTCCTTGTTGGCTTTCAGTGTGCAACTAAAGCTATTGCTAACATGACAGTTGGTATTAGTGCTCTCTCTTCGTCATCTCACTTCATCAGAATTAATGTTATTATTAAGGTCAAAAGCATTGTTATCCAATTCATCAAAATATTCAGTGAGTATGGGGATGGAAAACTAACTCTTTTATCATTCACAAATCTATGTAAAACGTAAATACAGAGAATCCAATCAATTGCTTTCCTCCATCTGTTTTTTGCTTCATGGAATGTGGAAAATGTTTGAGAAATGGTGAGAGGATTCTTTAACTACTGAGCCATAATGTTGTAAGACAAGTCAGATGGCAGGGAGGATGCAGATTTCATAGAAGAATTTCAAATTCTGACACTTTTTCAGGTCACCTCAGTCCATTTTAAACGACTCTGAGTCAGAGAAGGCAGCGGTGCTTCTGGTATTGTTTATATATGGTTGTTTCTTTGCAGGGAGTTTTCATTTTCATTTGCAGACGCAGTAACAAATTGTGTTCACTGTCAATGGTTTTCAGAGGTTTTCCTGAGCCCATGCAGTGATTTCCACTACAAAATCATGTCAGTGTGTGCCACCTAAGGGCCCGAAGATTACAGCACTCAATACTGTTTTTTTTTTTTGTTTTTTTCTTGCTTTGTCTCTTTTGTACAGAGATTTCTCTGAATATTTTAATGATGTTTTGTACCAATGACGAAATTTCCCATATTCCTTTGCAGATTTACACAGTTTTTTCTCAAGGCGCTGAACACACTTTTTGTGTGTGTGATGAACCTTGATCTATACTTACTTTTGACTTCTCTGGGAGATTGTTTTTATACCCAGTCATGATAGTTGAACTGTTACCAATTAACATACATTCTGAGATGTTCCACTAAATATTTTTCTTTATAGCAGTTGACAACAATTTCCTGTCTTTTGTTGACCCTGTCCCAACATGTTACTGTCATCAAATTTACAATAAACTATATATTGGAGCCTGCAAGAAATGTGATTACAGCTGTTTGTTGGTTATCAAAAGTTATGTCTTTTGAGTATTTTAAGTATTCCTTTCTGGCATAACCTGGGTTCAGAAGCAATATTCTGCTATGCTGAACTTGATGATGCAGAATGGATGAGCTTATTGCCTACAGCACTTGTGCACTATGGGACCTGGGAATGGTTTTGTTCTTATTTGCAATTTTTACTACTTTCAACATTAATTCCTAGAAATTGTCCTCAGGAAATAGTCGCGGAAGGTATGTTAATTTGCCAGCTGTGTCCCTGCTGGATTTTACTTCATAAGTGACCTTCTTGGTTTCACTTTAGTCTGTGGTGACATTTCAGTTATTGCAATATGTTCATCAGTTTAGGCAGTATAATCCTAAATAAAGCTGTGATTGACAATGCCAAAGACAGTCTGCCAAAGCAGCACTTAAAACCTGCAAACTGAAGCTGTAGCTCCATTATTATGCACACAGGTCACAGATGGTCACGGATAATAGGCTCTTTAACGGCTGTTATTATTTTGGCTTCATCCCCTTTTCCTTTACCCTTTTCCTTCACAAGCTTTTGTTGACAAAATGGCAGTCTGGCTCCAATCAGCACTACCCACTGACAGACAACAAGCTCCGGAAGATTAGACAAAAAGGACATGCAAACTGCATACCTTGCTCATTAAGCATTAACTTGGGCTAATGAGCCTATTCCAGTAAGCAAACATCAAATTAACTTTGTACTCTGAAATGCAGAAATTGTTACAAAAACAGGGCCTATGTATTTATGGACTTGTTTAAATAATGTGTGCTGGATGTTTGCAGGATGCTGTCAAAAACCACAGAAAACAGAAAAACGCCGTGCCAGATGCCACCAGAAAATCGGTGCATTTATGTCTCCGTCACAATTAACTCCTACCACCTGTGACAGGTGGTACCTGCTGTTTGAATGTTCCAAAGATGAATTCTCTTCGAATGCCTGAAGACACTGTTATAAAAGACATTACAAGAGACATGAAGTGACAAGACATCTTTCAGTAATTAGCTTAAATCTAATGTTTGTAATACTGTGAGTGTTGGCATCATAAAAGCAGTTATTGTGTGTCAGAATGACAGTCAGCGCTACAAAGCAGAATGTGTTTGATCTTATATGCTGCTGCATACTTCGTGTGTGTGTGTGTGTGTGTGTGTGTGTGTGTGTGTGTGTGTGGCTGTGCATATCCCAGTCAGTTGTTTGTTTGGAATTTCTTTTTCATTTCGGTGTCAGTGCCTTGCAGACTGCACTAACCTTTCAAAATGGCACCGGCTGTCCATTTCCCTGGCAAGAACTCCAAAAGAATGGAGTGTGCCGCCAATAAGGTTGGCTTGGCTCCCCTCTGTCTGAATTACTGTGTTTTTGTCAATCACTCTATCCCTGTTTACGCAGGACTCAATTTGCAGTGATTGATTCTGCACCCGCTGCACACACCCGCGTCTTGAATTCACGACAAGACTTTGGAAATTGTCGTCCATCGATTCTCAATTTACCCACTCCCGATGGCAAAATTTGTCTTCACATTCTTGTCATAGGGGTGCAGCTTAATTAGATTTAAGATTTGTTCCATTTGGACACAAATGACAGTTAATAGTTCTTGTGGGACTTTGCACACAGTCTGTCGTGCTATTGGAATGGCATGAAGCCCAGCTGTGAATGCAAGATGTCTTCATTTTTACAATGAATTGATTAAGTTGCCAGTAGGCTCCAGTTGACAGAAAGCGCTTATTTTATTCCCAACAAAACATTTAACAATTCATGCCACATGCTGATTAAAAAACATTTTTAACTTTAGCACACACTTAGACACTTACACTGTTGCCGCTGAGCTAAAGCAATCAGTTCATCTGGATCTTGATGAAAATGCAACAATCCCTTTTTTCCTAATCTGCTAAACTTGCCAGCAACTAAAAAGAAGGTTTAAAGAAACTAGGTGGTAAATCAGGGATTGGATTGGCTAGTATTGTGAATTTCTCTTAATTTTATGAATACATATTCAGAACTATTATTTTGCATCTACATGCATGAATGCCCACTCAAAGCTCTCCACCCACCTCCCACTAACTGTCCTTACAGTTGCCCTCCTGCTGACAAAATGACAGATGGGACATAGAGGCTTTTATGACCTCAACAAGCTCGCAAAGGCAAGTTGGTGCGCCTTAAAAACCAGGCCACAATCAGTCTTTTCATCCTCCACAGTTATTTTTCTGGAGGACACGTTGGCATGAGAGGAAAGTGCGTCGGAAAGGTGACCGCAGCTCCTGGTGTTTGGCCAGAACGAAGTGGAAACACAACAAATGGAAGCTCTGTTCTCCTCCTCCACCTTGACACCACAATCCGTCTCCTTCTCTTTCCTGTTTCTTTCTGTTTAGTGCTGGGCCTTTTGTTCATTCATTCATCCCCTCCTCCTCACTTCTTATTGTTTTCTTTCTGTCATCATTTCTTTTATTCTCTTGCTAACCCCAGCTCGTTTTCCACCTCCTCTCCCTCCCCATCTTGTGCATGTCACCCCTCTTTTCTCATTGCCTACTCTTCCTCACCCATCTCCTCTGCCATGTCTCTCTCCCTGCCTTTCTTCCTGTCTTTTTGGCTATGTCCCATTTCCCCAATTGGCTTAGTGGCAGTCTAATCATTCTCCAACACCCCTGCTGTCGTGTCTTCTATCTCTCTGCCTGCCGCCGCCCTAATCCTCTGATCAGTAAATACCCCTCTTGAGCACACATTGCATTGCAGCAACCCACTGCCTTCCTAGCGTACTTCTTCATATTGCATGCTGATGGTCCTTACACTTAATGGTCCTTAAAAAAAACACAAGTTATAGAAAAGTCCTCAGGACCATGGATGAGCCTAAAGGTTCCCATTTTAAGTGTACAGCTGTCCACTCTGAATCAATTTCATCAGTTTGATGGTGAACTATGAACAAAGACTGCTGAAGGGATTAAGCTTTAAGGTCACTGCGACATGCAAGATGTACAGTCAAAGCTTACTAATATTTTCACATATTATTTGCACACTAAAAAGTCATTTTTAGCCAGATCATTTCATATATTTCCAATGCACGTCAGTAAACTAAGACTTCTCCTGTTGATTTGTGCTTCACGTAATTGTTTCATTTTACAATGTAATAAAATCTACTGACAATTTATTTTTTGTTTAACGTCAGGGAAAGATCATTGTTATGGTACATCAACTGTGGATAAGGTATAGTGAGCGTTAGACAAGGCAAGAAAACATAGAGGATACAGTCTATTTCCATCTTAAGCCTCATTACTCTTTACCTCACAATAGGATTTTTTTTTAACTATAGGTTGGTGAATTCAGACAGAAGTCGTCAAAAACTGGCTTATTATTTATAAATGTCATCCCTGCTCAAATTACTAACTAGCAGGTTTTATGTTGTGCAGCTATTTGCTTTTGCCGTCCATATCTCGGTTGAAAAGACTGTCTCAGACTGATCAATTTGTTTATGGTGAACGTTTTGCTATTGTGGAGAGCAAGTATCACTGGAGTTCCTGGATTGGACATTTTCTTAAATTTAACAAAGCAGGTGAGTCCAGGGTTTGTTCCCACACAGTGAGAAAATACTACACGGTGGAAATGTTTTATTATGTAACCTGTATCCCCCCAACAAATGCAGTATGATATGCCTATCAGACTTTGAAGTAAGTGCTGCTCCTAATAAGGTGGTTGGCAATATTTGCTGCTTAATGTGCTACTCATTAAATTAGTTTGTCCTCATATTCAGTTTTGTAGGTTGTTACAAATAAGAAACCATTGTCTAAATATTGCTCTTACATCCACGCATCGCTTCTTTTGACCAAACACTTCTAAGAATTTAGTTCCAGGGATAGCGACTGGGGTGCTTCCTACGGGACCACTCACCTTTGAAGGCTTTGCATTTGCACTGCCTGTAGGAACTGACAAGAGTCAGTGTGCATATTGATTTGCTGTAAGTCTGTGACTTTTGTAATTTCCAATGACACAAGCAACTTTCCCTTCAGGCAAATGACGGTGACATGTTTTGTTAATTGTTAAAATGAAAAATGAAAATAAATTGTTTTAAAATGAACAGAAGACAGGAGAAGGTAAATTACTGAAACAGGGCTATTTGCCTCCTCAAGATTGAAAGCAAACACTTGCTGCAGAGACCACTGCTGTCTAGAGAAGATCTCTAAGGTCTGCTTTGTGGGACCTAGGATGACATTTTTAAATTTGGTAGATCTTGTATATTTAAATGGGTCCTTTCTCTCATGAAACAATATAAAAGTAAAGCAGCAGCTCTAGGAAAAAAGTTACAAAAGCTTTGAGCCTCCATCAAATTTGTTACTATCACCTCTGTGATAAGTTAATCAGCATAAACATGTATCAGTCATGGTTCCGATTTGGGAAACTGAGAAATTTCCCCTTTTTAGCTCCCAAGTAGGAGCTAAATAGGTTCCTCAAAACAGTGTTTT